>NC_090225.1:22402500-22702500 GCF_024489055.1 Chanodichthys erythropterus
GACCATTCTGAACAATATCTCTGCTGTTAGTATTTCTAGAGGGCAGTAAGTGCACTAGAATTTTCTTTCAAGTTGAGAAGAGGATGATTTACCAGTACAAGCTAAAACGAAAAAGAAAACGCAACAGTGTTGTCAATAATGTGTTGAAGTACCTGCTGAAGAAAGCTATTTTAACAGATTTAGCACTAAGTTTGACTCCTTCATTGGTATGTATAGAACAACATGCTGAGTGACCCAGTTTCTTACCAGAAAGACTCCATAATCCATCCGGTAACCACGATAAATAATTATGCTGAAGGAAGAAACTATTTTGCCTTGTAACAACTGACACAATACAAACAATGAGTGTAAAATCTAATTTGGCCTTTTCAAAGTTTTAAAAGGCATTCCTTCCTTGTGTTTTTCTTTCAACCTCAGCCTTTGTATCACCCAAGACTTTATCAAATTAATCGCATACTCTTCTGTATTGTTCTGCGAGATGCATTTTAACATTTATATAATGACTCCGACTTCAGAATGTAAATTCATGACATATATCTCCATCTGCCTTAACCAGATTACACAATGTTCTCAAACGGCATTAAATCTGTGTTGCCTCCAGGTCATTATTATAATACGGCTGTACCGGGTCCTGCGAGAGCAGGGACAAAGATCCACGGAGCTCAATTACAGGAATGTGGGAGACAGGATGGATCTGCTTTTCTTGTTATCACCATCTCATTAAAATGATGGGAATATTAGATCATAGCCTGTCATGCCTTATGTTGGGTTTCCCCCACCCACTTTGCCGCACGCTGATGTGTAAGGCTGAGACACATCACTCCTCAATGTAAGAAACATGAAATGAATAGCTTGACACTTCACATCACACATCAATACAAACGCTGTGATGAAGGGGAATGAGTGACCCATTTGAGAGATGAGGTTGAGGGGGTCAAGAGACTGGTGTCTGGAAAAGAAAAAGGAGAAAATGCACCTGCTTCTCAAGAGCAAGTACAACCGAGATGGCATGTGATGCCACTGGTTATGTCATTTGACACTAATGGTATAACGGTATTAAAGAAAAATAAAGGAGACTAGACTGTAATGCATGGGTGTATATTTGGTGTAACTGAATTTCTACCAATATTTCCATCAACTCCAGATTTAATATAAGTATCGAATATAGTATAAGTACAGTGTGTTTGTTTTTCATGTTTTGATTTGTACATTTTCTCTTTATAGCTTAACAAGCGTGGTCTTGCATGCATCAATGACCAGCATTGTACTACCTTGAAATGCAGACAGTGTAGGCAGAGGCACTGAGAGCTTAGTTTTTCCAAAACACCAGACAGTAATGCAGAGAAAATATCAGCTGAACCAGCAAAAAGTGTCAGTAAGAAGAAGTTTGCAGAACTTTACACTACCCTCATTCAGGTAAAATGTGTTCACAGTTGTTAGGGTGTGGACAAAACATCTGAAAAGAAGTATCTGCCTGGCTGTGTGTGTCCAGTACTGGCGCAAAACTTGAGTAAAATCTTTTGTCATGTATTTTAACCCTGTAAGGCTTGACATTAAATTATTATTATTATTTTTTAAATGGAACAGTTAATTGAAATTATTACTTTTTAATTTTTTGCATATGTTTTATGTCATATCTGATACATCAGGCTTTTATGGCTTGTAATGTATGATATAGTGAGAGTCCAAACCGAGGAATGCAATTTGGCACAGTTGCTGTTATTTATGTGGCCAAAAAGTATGACAGCATTCTGATACTGTAGCTTGTAATGTAAATTAATGAGATCTTTATAATAGTATAGCAGACTACTTAATGCATATAAATATCAGTTGTCACTCTATGGGCCCTATTTTAACAATCTAAGCGCATGGTGCAGGTGCACTTTGGGGGTGTCCGAATCCACTTTTACTAGTTTAACTCCAGAAAAAAATGGTCATTGTGCCAGGTGCATGGTCCAAAAGGGTTGTACCTAGTCTCTTAATAAGTCTCTTTGAAAGCCAGGTTTGACGGATTGCTATTTACATGGCGGAACATAGACACCCTCAACCTGACGAGTCAGTCAATAATAATCTTTTACATTGTAATCCTTTTATTTTTAATAATTGGCATGTTTGTGTGCTACTGCACCCACACCTGTGTTTTGGACCCGCCTACAGGCGCATGTTACTAACGCGCCCCTTTAAATATCAAAAAAATACTGCGCCATTAACTTTAGACCAGGTTTTTGTTGGTCAATGGCGCAGTTGTTTTCAGTTGCACGCCAACAATGTGCCTGAACACACCTCATTTTCAGACCAGCACGCCCATGGGCGAACAAATGGACAGGAGTGCATTTGCTATTTAAACAACGTGGGTGCTGGACGTGAAAATGATAACTAGCTGAAACTAACAAATAGTGTTGTCCAAAGTACCGACTTCGGCACCACGTCGGTACTGAAATTTTAAAAATGTGATGCTTTGAGTGCTGTTGAGTGGATTCGTAAACACCTCTGATTGGCCATTGTTCATGTGTGTTCATTGTGTCTGTGATTGGCTACAATGATCAATGCTTCAAAAACAGTTTGTAGTAGCCTAAATAGACATCTTTGACGCTCTTCACCAAGCGCTTACACTGATACACCGCTCCCGCTTTCAAACTTAACGGTCCCCTGCCTTGATCATTGCAGCCAATCACAGACATATGTGTTGAGCACATGAACACAATGGCCAATCAGAGGTGTTCACGTATCCGCTCAACAGCACTAAAAGCATTGCATTAAAATTTCAGTACTGACTTGGTACCGAAGTCGGTACTTTTGACAACACTACTAGCAAAAAACACTTGTGTATGATAGAGCCCTATATCTCCCAATGACATGTCTTATTAAGAGGCCATTTTCAACTAAAAACAGAAATCTTTTTATCTATTTTGGCCATTGATTTACACAACAACTGCGTTTTGGGGGCCTAAAAATTTAAACTTACAAAAACAATGGGTTACAAAAACAATACCGTTATCGTCTCTGTATAAACTACAAAATGCAAATTTGTGAAAACGGTGAAATCATGCGCATGCATATTAAATGTTCAGTCTACAGGCGCAAAGTGTTTACAAAGTGACATTGCCAACTACTAGCCTGTCATGCATAATAAAGCATTTGTAGTTGTTTTCGTGGATTCATGTGAACGGGGATCATTTTGACAACCCTCATCTGTACACAAATTTTTTTTTACATTTTTAGTACATCGTTGTCATGTGAACATACCCTAAGACGATATTTAAATGCTTAGTTTTATGACCAAATCTGTGTAGTTTTAATTGTGTGGGCAAAACATAATGCATTCCAGTACAACAATGATTTTAAAGACCTTAGAAATTCATGTAATTCATGTACTGGATAAGCTTTATAGGGTTAAAGATTTTTAGGAATCGTTAAGCAGTTATTGACTAGTTGGCCATTATAATTCTTATACTAATTTTGTATTATGTTTAGAGAAAATTGTCTATCAATGTGCCTTCTTATTTTTTCAACCATTTCAATATTATAGTCATAAAATGTCTTTAAAATGAAATCGAGCGCATCGTTAGTTCAGTCAGGTCACGTAGGCATAGTGCTGCGACCAGCTGATGCGGTCAGCTGTCAAATCGCTCCAATCACTACCACTCTCCTATTAGACACGGGACATATCTGCTCAGATTGTATGCTCAAACTGCTCACAACCCTCCCTCCCTCCCTCCCCATTATAAGCACCAGCATATTACTGTGCACCTTCTGGTTGTCATCTTCTTTTGTTTCAGATCACTAAAGCTTTCAAGTCCCGGCTGGCATGGACTTCACTGCTGAGAGACACTTATCCTCATAACCAAGCTACAGAATAGACGTCCCACTGCCATATCTACACGATTATCATGTTCGCTTTTAAAGACATTACTAAGTGTCTTAATTGTCTATGTATTTCCAAGCTGATGGTTAATGTTAAAGCTCTTGTATGTTCAATTAATTTTGGTGCAAGAACCCCCATAAGATAAATTGTGTTAACTCAAGTAACTTGCCAAAGTGGTCCTGTCTGAATTACTTCAAGATAGCTTACATTATCAGCAGGCCCACAAAGACTTGGCGCTCACCGATGGCACTGCAAATATCTACAGATTTTAAACGTCCATCACTCTACATACCCACCACCATTTGAATGTTAAGTGCTAATTTGCCTGAGCTTTTAGTATGTAGTACCTGTGTTTAAGACATTTTACCATATTTAAATGCATTTTACTTAGAATATCAATATAGAAAGTCTGCGGATTTTGTTCAGACTTGCTTATCGGTAATCTTTGAAGTAATTGTGATTATACCATGGTCTGTCTGAATACTTGATTCTGATTGGCTCGATTCAGAATAGCCGATTCTTATTTGATTTGAACGCACTCCACTTTGTGACGGGCGGCTCTTTGCCTCCACATCATGCATTAAAATCGTTTAATGCACAGCCATGGTTTATCCCTTATTTATTTTTGGTCTGATTGAGAAACTCTTTGAAATATGAACAAAACACCTGATATTATATGTACCATAAATTATATGACGATATATATCACCTATATACCCCCAAGAAATGTTGCTTTCAAAGGACCAAAAAGCAATATTAAAAGCCACATTGTACAATGCAGGCACTGCATGTCAGAGCATTCTGTAATCAAGGTAGCTACCCATCTTCTAGACCTGATTTCCTGTCTCAGTATTCACTGCCTCTCCTGACACATTGGCAGTGCATTTCACTTGGCAGATCTCCGCAACTCGAAAGGGCACCCTTAGCATCCACAAGCAGAATAGCCGATTCTTCTGCTGCGACTCAGTATTCAGTGTGCGTATCTAGGACTAAATGATCTCTTCCTCTCTCTCTCCTCCGCTGTCAAGAGCTCTGGAAGAGTGAGGCAGTCACACCTGCTTCCCTCAGAGCTCACAAGGACAGTGTGCCGAGGTCCACTGCTTCCACTGGACGTACTATTAGCATTTTTAAATTGCCATTTAAGCTTGCTTTAAAGCAAAATTATTTACCAAACATCATCCCAAAACTGTATCATTTTCTTTTTTCTGTGGAACACAAAAGTGACAAAAAGCACCATGAAAGAACTCTTTACTAATCACGTTATTAGTTCTAGACTTTGTGTGAGAAACACACCAACATTTTAACCAGTTTTTAATGAAATGTTTTTCTCCTCACAGGTTTGGAATGACATGAGAGTAAATAACTATTCATTTAATCGCTTCTCTTAATTAAATGTGTAATCCAAAGTTTGAGTACTTTTTAATCAGAGAGATGGTGCTCTCAATACCCAAACTTTTTTTTCCTCTGTGATTTTATTGTGGTTTATCTGGGACTGGATGAGCTCCATCTGATGCTCATTAATTCAGAGCCCCTAATGGAGGCCGAGATCTCTGATAGATAGATCAGTCTTCTCACTCCACCATGATTTCATGATCAATTCTCTGAAGGCTGCCTAGCAACAGAACACTGCTTCCTGTCCACTGAGCCAGAGCCACCAGCTTGAATGAATGCAGCGTTGTTTATGCACATAGTTTATAACTTAATCTAAGATTTCTGTAATGACACAGACTGATTATATATAGACTGAGTATATAAATTACATAAGACTGATTATTCATATTGGTGGCATGATTCTCATTTGGTGGCGTGATTCTTCTGTGACCTATAGTAAGAAAAAATGTAGTACCTAAAAAAAAATTTAGTTACTCGGCTAAGCTGGATGAAGCGTTGACATGCCACCATCTTATTTATGACCAGGAAATAATTTATTAGATCTGATATCATTTTATTGAGATGAACAGTACAGTATGTCCTTCACTTTTTATTTAATGTTATGTTTTGTTTTTAACATAATGTCCTTGAAAACATTGCTCTCATAAAAACAATGGTTCCAAGCCTGATTTTAAGAGCCTTTTCTCCTAATGGAGCTCATAACAAAAACTCTGGGGGAACATGTTCATATAATCCAAACGACCAAAACACCAAGCATGAATAAGCAACAAGCAGTTCTTCCAACAGTGACTATGCAACTGCAGAACCTGCCCGCAAACAAATTTCGGTTTGTCATAGTGTTTAATAACAAGTCTTACTCATCTTTTTGATAACTTACTTTACCATACAAAGTCATTTCTTTCTACTTGGAAAAAGATAAAGTGCATAAACAGAGAACCCTGAACTAATAATCCTCTAAAATCAATACATTCTGCTGCTGCTCATTAAAATTGGTATGAGGTAGGGAGAGATCTGTTTAAGCCTGTGTCAGTAACAAAAATATGCAGAGTAAGCTCTTTCTGCCTTCATCTCTGTCCTACCGGGAGGCTTTACTCTGTCCATCACAGAGCAGAGGGAGAAAATGAAGGAGAGAGGGATGGATTAAAACAGCTTTGTCTTTGACTAAGTGGATTAGCAGCAGGTAAAGCTCTTGCTGCATTTCCGCCGTTATGATGTTAGCGCACGTCCTGTCCCAGCCATCTGCCATTTATCAGTGATTGATGAGCCAGAGCTGGCATCACTTTCAGCAGAACGTCCACACACAATTGTTTTTCGGTCATGGCGGGGTCTTTCCGCTGGCTTCTGTTGTTTTTATTCTGAGCTAATGATATTTTCTAAACCCAAACCCTAAATCTTTTCCTCACAAAAACCTTTTTTGCATTTTTTGATTTTAGGTTTCGCTATTCTTGTGGAGGCATTTGGCCTCCAAATTTATAATGTTGGTCTATAATACACCACAGGTTCAGTTTAAATGATATACCTCTTACTTTGACTTTAGAAAACTTTATTTTCAAAGGTAAGTGGAAATTTTGTGTATATTTTAAATAATTAGTTCACTTCAGAATTAAAATTTCCTGATAATTTACTTACCTCCATGTCATCCAAGATGTTTATATCTTTCTTTCTTCAGTCGAAAAGAAATTAAGGTTTTTGAGGAAAACATTCCAGGATTGTTCTCCATATAGTGGACTTCAGTGGGGTACAACGGATTGAAGGTCCAAATTGCAGTTTCAGTGCAGCTTCAAAGTGATCTAAATGATCCCAGCTGAGAAATAAGGGTTTAACAAAACGAGCAATCATTTTCTAAAACAAAAATACAAATTTATTTACTTTTAACACTAGAAGTCCCAGAGAGCAGCCATTTGGCTTTTCTACCTATAAAACCCGCAGGACAGCCGATGGGCTGGATGTCTTTAGGCTAATATCCTTAATCAGCTGTGAACAGTTGCTTTTGTTATGTAAACAATGTGGGGCCATGCTGAGCCACTTCAAGGAAACTTGTGTTTCACTTTGCCATCTTAGGGAGAAATCAACACCCATGTTTTTTTTTCCTTTGTTGCTGAGATCTATTGATAAAAATAGTACAAAATAAAAAAAAGAAACCAACCATTTGTACACATATTTACAAATAATATTAAAAAGTGAGTGAGTACATTCCAGCAATCACTCACAATCCTGGCACTGCCTGGCAATATATTATAAATACATTTTGTATATATTCATTATATATTAATCTTATATTTGACATACATCATAAGTCCATTTTTAAAAGTGTTTGAAAGATGGGTTCAAGTGTACTACAAGTGGTAACTAAATAAATTTTTTTCTATACAGAGATAGTATGTTAAAGCACATTTTAGTTCAAATTCATGGTGTCTCAAAATAGCACAGTTGAGTACACTTAGATGTTCTTAAGATTATCTTAAGAAGTACTAAAGAAGAGCTTTTAGTATATTAAGTACAAAATAAGTGCACGGAAATAGAGCACTGTACATTATGGAAGTGTAAAAGTGTACTAAAATAAAGAGTATTTTACTGCACTTTTTTTCACCTGGGTAGACACTCCAACACTTTCCGTTTGCATTAAGATTATTTTTATTACCACACTGGCAGATATTGATCATTTTACTTAAGTAAAATGCACTTAATTTAGATCCCCCCAGGAAACAAGACTAAATATCATATATAATTTTCTCATATAGAAAATCCATCTTGATTTAAGATTTTTTTTTTTTAAATTTACTTTAAATAGGATAAAAAAAATACTTAGTATGAAAAGCATTTTTGCAGTGTGAATGAGTGAGTTAACTTTTTAAACATCACTTGCACTCCCTCATTTCAGGGTTAACATACTCAGAGTTTTCACTTAACCTCCTTTCTGAAACCGGCCCATGGTCAATCAAGTTCTCTGCTTTTAGCAGCCCTCCCTCCCCCACACATACAAACAAGCCACCAGCAACCATTCACACACACACCCCCAACCCCCCTGCAGATTGCTCAGGTAATGACCATATTTACACATGAATTGATGCTAATGATAGCCAAAAGACTAGCCAGTTAGCATCCACTTGGCTAAAGGAGGGTTACAAATCTCTGGGACTTCTAGTGTTAAACCACAAATGCGCATCTTGCACTGCTCTGAAATGCGTGATGCTTTATGTAATCATGACAGAAAGGTAACGCATGACATAGGCTGAAGTATCGCGGTAGGGCGAAAAACTCCTTCTCATTTTCTCCTCCAACTTCAAAATCATCCGACATTGTTGTTTTACCTTTTTTTTGTGAAGGGCGTTTGACTAAAGGCCTTTGCACACTGATTCCGCTTGCGTTTTTTCGTATTCGCAATCCTAAAAATCGTCAAGCACAGAGAATTAATTGCGTATTAATGAATGCGTTGCGAAAAAAATCGCAAAACAATACAAAATGAAGTCTTCAAGCAGTGAGCACGATTAGTTGTCTCCTCTCTTCTTAAAAAGATAAAAAGAAAGAGGAAATATTGGGTCCATTCAATCCCGAGATTGCATAGAGAGAAAGGAGAATTCACCTCATCAAGGAGCTGCGGGATTAACCGAGCGTTTCAAAGATTACTTCAGGATGTTAGTGGCTCTGTTTGATGCTTTACTACTGGCACAATCTGTCTTTATATTCGGTATCTTTGTATGCCGCACGTTGTTTGTCTTTAAGTGCTGCTGTTTTGTGCTGTAGGCAACGTTGATCACTTGTCAGATGGCATTCTGGATTTTTGCGTTCGCGTACGGTGGCTCTGAATTGTCAAAACGTCTCTCAAAATGCGTGCCTGAAAAACGCATAAAATCGAACCTGATTCGAATTTTTTTTTTTACGGACGAATGTTTCGGAGGCAGTGTGCAAATGCGATTGACACAACGTGAGGTTGAATTTATTTTTTAACGTGCGAAAGTTTTGCATGCGAATTTCGGACTGTGTGCAAAGGCCTTAAAGGTGCTAAAGAGGATGTTTTGTTTTATACATTTTTGCAATATTACTTGAAACTGTCTTTACTAACTGATAAAAGACTATTTATTAGGTGCACTGAAAGGAATAATATTAATATACATCATCTGTGCACGAGGTAGGGCCTTAAAAACATCAGCCAATCATTTACGCGATAATCGTGTAAACGATCGGCCCTCTGGCTTTTCAATCACTGCCATGATGTTCCTTGTGAGAAACGAGCGCGGCTGCGCGCTCCAGTAACTTTCCACACTCCACAGGCGCCGCATGCAATGTTTTTGTCCGGAGACAGGAGTAACAACTGCAGATTATGAGTTACCTGCGGTGAGTCCGACATAATGAATCCACTAACACGACACAGCGAATGCCGGTGGTAAACACTCGTGTTCCAATACTCGTGCACGAGTTTTGGGAGGTGTTCCCTCGAAAGGAGGGGGGTTGTTCTTACGCATGCGCTCATTTCAAAAACTCAGTAACAGTCTTTGGTTTCTCAGTCGACGATAAGATCCTCTTTAAGTCTTTGTACGTTCGCTTTGTTAACGAGCCCCTTGAGCTGAGGCGTTAGAGCAATCTGTCACGACCATGGTCATGACATATTAAAGAGCCACAAAATGTTTTTTATTTTTTGAATTCCTTTAATAACTACACAGTTTGAAAGCTGGGACTTTGTTTAATATCATAAGTAACCTGCTTTATCTTGTCTGTCGACATGTTGTCAGCTTCCTCTTTGTTCTGCTATGTATTTTTCACTGTGTATGGCGTGACAGCGCCACAGCTTGTCGGACAAAGCAACAGTAACTAAGGGGGGCGGGTATTTGCGAAGGTTCAATTAGAGCTGTCGATTTAACTCATTTAATTATTTTTAACTGATTTAATTAATTAGTTATAAAAAAAAAACACGTTGAAGGCATTTAACACATTTAACGCAGCCATCCCACCCCAGACCTACATCTTGCAATTCATACAGTTGATGTAGCCTGTATAATGCAGTTAGAAAATTCCAGACTTAGGGACAAAAATGGCATTAATACATCCAAACTAATTCAAAATCGTTTAAACTGAATTTGTGGTGAATTCATAGTGTCTGTGTGTACCTTGACCTGACTGCATACTGTCTGCCTACTACAGTATATGGATCCATTCAGAATGACTAAAAAAGATTCTATTTGGCAAATGTAAAGGTCTTTTCACACCTGAAATGAATAATACTCAGGCTGAAGAAATTGCAAAATCATGTCTGTACAGTAGAGGGCGCAACTCAAACAAACCTTTCCTCTGTGCTGACATTCTGGATTACAGAAGAATAGGACATTCAGATGTTTTGTAAATTTAAAAGTAATGCATGCTCATTACTTAAAAAAGTAATCTGATTACAACTTGCGTTACTTACTCCAGCACCATTATTACACCATTGTTTTTTAATTTTACTCAAATAATGTACAGCCATTATCACAAAATTGTTACAATAAGTCAGTGTCAAAAATTAAACCCCTGTCTAGGTTTATTTTGTGATAATGACTGCACATATTCCCATACATATAATAAATTGACATAAGGAAAGTGACATGCCGTACAAATAAAAAAATACATCCTATAATGTTTGAGTATATTGTGACAAAGTACTCTATTTATTCCAAGACAAACTATAATTGCAAAATTTTGCGACATTCACAATAATCTGAAAAGTGGAAGGTACAAGAGGACTTGGCTCATAAATATTTATTAGGTTAATTCATTAGTTATACATGATTTGCTTAAAAGGCAGATGTTGATAAATAAGTACTAGCCATATTTTTAGCCAATGTATGATTATGATTAATCATGTATGTATTTCCCATATAGCAGGAGGCATAATGGTTGCTATATACTTCTTTTCAACCTAGTACGCAAGCTATTTTATTTTCATATGGATCTTCCATTGAACAAGTAATTAGATAAAGATTAAAACAAATCCATATTTATGATATGGGTTGATATTTATGATTACAAGGGCCTGTGATGATAAGCAGGCACAGACAGACTCTGTCAGCATGAAGGGGATTGTGTGTCCTGAAGCGTAAGAGTGTCTGTCCTGCCATATGTGGACATTATGTCCATGTGCTCGCCTTTCTTTATGTGTTAGGCCGTGCATATTTGTATGTATGCATGAGATCACCCACACTAAGCCACCCAATCGAGCATGTCTCCCATGGGGTTTCACAGCTCCTTTGCCATGTAAATCAAAGGCGTGGAAGCAACTCACCAGTTTAAAATACAACAGCAATGTGGATTGTTCTGGATGGATCTGAGAATGGCTCATTCAACAGAGTGATGCTCAGTACAGGGAATAGAGAGGGCAGAGGCGGGCTTTGATGTCACTAGATTTCACGTTTAGAAATGAAATGCCAGAATAACACATTCTAAACTAATGGAAGTACATCCTGGTGTGCATAATACAAACCTGAACTCGGGTGAGAGGAGTTATGAGAAGCAGGAGGAATGTACAAATAATGTGAGTTTAATTGGAGGCTGAGGTTGGCACTCAATGGTGTTACTGGTGCTTAAAGTGTAATATATGAAAGTAACCAGAATGATACACAACTGTTGTAGGCAGATGAAATGTATAGTTATATCTGTATTTCATGTATATTTTTCATGATTTGTGGAATCTTTTAGGAAATATATTTTTTGCATTAATCAATTTCTTGATGTTTAAAGGTGCCATCGAACGTTTTTTTTACAAGATGTAATATAAGTCTAAGGTGTCCCGTGAATGTGTCTGTGAAGTTTCAGCTAAAAAAAAAACCCATAGATTTTTTTTTTAAATAATTTTTTTAACTGCCTATTTTGGGGCATAATTAGAAATGCGCTGATTCAGGGCTGCTGCCCCTTTAATTGCAGTACAGTGTTTATTTGGATGTTTACATTTGATTCTGAATGAGTTTGATAGTGCTCCATGGCTAACGGCTAACATTACACACTGTTGGAGAGATTTATAAAGAATGATGTTGTGTTTATGCATTATACAGACTGCAAGTGTTTAAAAATGAAAATGACGGCTCTTGTCTCCGTGAATACAGTAAGAAATGATGGTAACTTTAACTTTAACAGTACATTAGCAACATGCTAACGAAACATTTAGAAAGACAATTGACAAATATCACTAAAAATATCATGATATCATGGATCATGTCAGTTATTATTGCTCCATCTGCCATTTTTCGCTATTGTCCTTGCTTGCTTACCTAGTCTGATGATTTGGCTGTGCACATCCAGACGTTAATACTGGCTGCCCTTGTGTAATGGTGTCATGGGCTGGCATATGCAAATATTGGGGGCGTACACCCCGACTGTTACGTAACAGTCGGTGTTATGTTGACAATCGCCTGTTCTTCGGAGGTTTTTTAAACAAATGAGATTTATATAATAAGGAGGAAACAATGGAGTTTGAGACTCACTGTATGTCATTTCCATGTACTGAACTTCAGTCAACCTTTAATATGATTTAATATGGAAAATGAGTATAGTAGTATACTGTCCATTTTTCCATGTAATGTCATAAAAATTCCATACATCATTTAGTTAATTTAGATCAGGGGTGCAGTGTTCAACTTGAATTAGCGCTGCACAGACCGTTTGGTGTATGTCAGGGGTGTCCAACCATGCTCCTGGAAAGCTGTACTGCCCTGCAGACTTCAGTTCCAACCCTGCTCACCTCCAACACACCTGTCTGTAATTATCAAGCAATCCTGAACATCTTGATTAGCTGGTTCAGGTGTGTTTGATTGGGGTTGGAGCTGAAATCTGCAGGATGGTAGCTCTCCAGGAGTAGGGTTGGACACCCCTGGTGAAGTACCGTGAGGGTGATTAGAGAGCAGATGGCTTTGTATGCTTTCGAATTGCTCTTGCAGTACTTTAATACACTTTCATACACTGATCAGTCTGCACAGTGCTGCTTCAAATCAAACATACCTTCTAGGCTATGTTCACACTGCAGATAAATGTGGCCTAAATCTGATTCTTATTTTTTTGCCCACATGTGACTCATATCTATTTTCTCCATGACAGTGTGAACCGTACAAACCACACGGAATCTGATGTTTTCAATTCTGATTTGTGCCAGTTCCATATGTGGTTCTAAATAACGGGGTCAGATGTTTTGTAATGTGAACACAGTGTGAACAGTCATCGGAATTCATGCGATTTTTACGTCACTCGAGATCAACATTCTGCGCTCATGGGAGTTTATTCAAAGATTTTACATAGCCAATGTTATCAAGACAGTTGCCAAAGGTAGTCATTAGAAGGGCAGTGATGTATCAGAACTCGTAAGTATTACAGAGACAGCTCTATAATACAAGAAAAACATAAGGGCTTGTATCATAAAAGTTTCAAAACTCTGCTCTCTTTTGTCACATCATTTTCTTTATTTTTCATAATGCCTGTGCATAATTTCATTGGCTTCCGCTGCAGATAACACTATAAATAAATGTGTAATCTCTTACTTTACTGCGTGTTGCCAAGTCCACAATTTTCACGCAGCATTGGGTTACTTTTTCACTGTTGCCGCGGGTTGTTTTGCAACTCTGTGGGTTGAAGCGACTGCATTAATGCGATATTTAACCACCGAAACGCAATTATGATATATGCAGCTCGCACAATAGGTCCAATTAAAGTCGTTTACAAATATGTCCGCTGGAGCTCGGTACATGCATCAATTGAAGATATTAGAAGACATTTTTGTTGTTAGAGATTTATAGTAAAAATATAGCATTTCAATTCTTCAAAAAGGACACTAAGAATGGCCTTCTCAGCTGTCATAGTTGCAACTCTTGCGTCATCAGAACAGGGTGTTGAACGCACCACCGTTTCCATTTAAAAAACATTTTGCAACGTTTTGTCTGGGCTGAATGCATCCCAAGGCTGCGTTCCAGTTCGGTTTTTAAATGCCCTTCCCTCGCTAACTTCACTCAGTCTCGTTGACTCGGATGTACGTCATTGCTTACGTTGCACGAGTGCCCACTTCTGGCGGAACCTTTGTATGGGCTGAACTGGAACGTCCTAAGCCCTTGATCACTTGGAATCCGCAATGGAGCTGATTTATTATTAATTTTTTTCCCCTTACAAAATTGTTTAATACAGCATTCTATATTTATATATGTGTGTTTTAAATGTTTAAAAAATAATTAGAATATCATAGAGTTGTTTGTGGTGGGGTAAATTAAACGCAATATGCGGTGACGTCACAATTGTGTTGCATTGTGGGTTATGGAGCTGCAATGTCAAAATCGAGGGAGCGAGGGTCTGTCCATATAAACTTCCCTCGTCCACTTCACGAAGTGGAACGCACTTCGAAATGGCGGCAGGGATTCCCCCGAGGGGAAGTGTTTAGGGAAGTTCGCGAGTGCGTGTCTAAAACCGAACTGGAACGCAGCCCAGGTGTACTTGCTCCAAAGTGCCGTGTCTTCTTCTATTGGATCTGGCAGGGATGCATTACAGTATTGCGCTAAAGCGCACCCACTGGACAAACCGCGTTATTGCAGGCTCTTCAAAAACTATTTGGCAAGAAAAATATTTGTCTGCAATTTTTCATTATCAACGTTGTCGATAATGTTGACTAACTGTTTCATACCTAGTGTTGGAGGAGGGTTGGAAATACAATCTTCAGGGCTGTGGCCTGTTTTCACACCCCTGATTTAGATAATTTAGTTCTACTAGAAAGACTCGGGAGGCAAGATAAGGTAACAATGATATGTATTAACAATCAGCAAGCAAAATAATGTAAAATAAAGTTCTTTGGCTTTGGTCCCGTCCATAGCTCACATACTAAAGGGTTGCTGACTCTGCATTTCCTGCCTGAAGATGAAGGCAGAGGCGTGGCCAACCCCCTGGGAGGTATGGACAAGGACCATCCTGGTGGTGGTGGGGAGGTTGGAGGTGAAGGTTGGCGTCAGCATCTGCAGACTCAGAGATGTGTCAGTGATCTTTTATGCTCCAACGTAACAGTCGGTGTTATGTTGAGATTCGCCTGTTCTTTGGAGGTCTTTTAAACAAATGAGATTTATAGAAGAAGGAGGAAACAATGGAATTTGAGACTCACTGTATGTCATTTGCATGTACTGAACTCTTGTTATTCAACTATGCCAAGGTAAATTCAATGTTCAATTCTAGGGCACCTTTAATAAAAAAATCTCTGTTTGGTACAAATGATGGGCAAGTGCTTATTGTTGATAGTTCAGATATTTGAGGAAACTACACAAAGGCAACCTTCAACTGCCATGAGGACTCATTAAATGGTTTCTCTCTCTGTGTGTGTTTCATTCATTCAGGTCCAGTGCAAGAGACAGGTAGGACAGCAATAGTGTTCGTAAAACTAACAGGCAAGGCTTTGTGTTTTTACTGTTTTCAGTCCTTGGATGGGATTCATGCTCAACAATAGTTCACAAGACTTCTGAGATCAGAGGCTCTGATAGCCAACAGGAGCAGAAGGATGGAGAGAGAGAGTGTTTTCACCTTGGCTTTTCTCCATTATCCCCAACAAGCTCTTATCTGAGCCTTGCCTGTCAGGAAATCAATTAGAATACGTAGAGGAATGAATAGAGGAATAAAGGTACAGTATGCACACACTTATGGAAATCAGTGTTAGAGAGTAGCTAAACTAAAATTGCAACATGGCTAACTTCCTTTTAATATAATTTTTAATGAATTTTAAGTTTAGTTATGAAACTGTCTTAACATGGTGCAAGCTGTTACATATTATTCTGAACACTAGCTTTATGGCCAGTTATGTAAATTGTTTTGTATTGATGCTGTTTAGTGTAAATGGGTCTGTTCAAATGCTGTTTAATGCAGGGAAGCAAATTACATTTTTGTTATATATAACCTTCACCATTTGAAATGTGCACTCAAATACATGATTTTTAGTTTTTCTTTGCAGTTTATATTTTCCTTTGTTGTACTATATCTTTGAAGATAACGTTTATGAGCTGTATAATTTTTTAAACAAAATATAGGCCCACACTTTTTCAAAAGGATTTGATTTATTTAAGATATTAATCATTGTAGTTTATCACATCCAGCTTACTTGGCCTCAAGGTTTCCACATGAAGTTATCAACATTGGAAAGAAAGCGATGGGATGCGATAAGGTACTGTTATCAGACACATCTGTTTAACCTGCAGGTTTTTTCCGCCCTGTGACTTTGAAAGAGCAAGACAGCTATCAGTGAGAACTAATAGAGAACTCTGTCACTCTGCCTCATGCCTCAGGCTGCTTATATTTCTAGATTTAAAGGAATAGTCTACCCAATAATTCATTTACTCACCCTCATGTCGTTCCAAACCTGTATGACTTTCTTTCTTCCATGGGACACAAAGAAAGACATTTAGCAGAATGTCCATGCTGCATTTTTTCCATGCAGTAAAAGTATTTTGGGACCAGGGACAGCCATGGTCACCATTTATTTTTAATGTAAGGAATTTATAATTTTTTATCCCTTTAAAAACTCAATCATAACCAGCTTATTTCTCCGGTTTCATCAATTAATCCACCTCTCTTTCCTTGTATCCTTCCTCAAGGTGACCGTTTGATGCAGGTTGAAGCATGGTGCTTGTAAGACAGATTGCATTTATGATAATGAGGCTACTTGAGGGTAACATCAAACCATATTTTCATTCCATCACCTCCAAGGCTGACATCTCCAATCAATTTGAAACTGATTGTGAATCAATTTCCTAATGATGGGAAATCAATATTTAATCTGTGAATGCAAGGTGAGATCTTGGTCAAGGTAGATGTTTTCCCACAATCCTGTACTTCCAAGCAGACAATTTTATCTTTCACTTTCAAGTACAAAGCTCAAGCTTCTAAGAGAGTATTAAGGAATTCATACTATCATCTATCTTTCTCAAAAAAAAAAAAATAAAATAAAAAAATAACAAGCAAATAAATAAATAAGAATCACTGAGAAGGGAAAATCTCTGGGCTCATAGCTGCCGACTCTATATTTTTTTTCCTTCTCCTCAGAGAATATTTCCTCTAACAGCTGCACTGTGTGCAATTTTCATTCAGTCATTTCTGGCCTTCCTGATATCCCAGCTAAGCTTCTGCTGAGGTGACCCATCACTCTCCGTAGTTGAGCCAAGCTCTGAAAAAATACACTGCTTTACTGCTCGCCATGTGTGACAGGCTCTCTTGTGCGTGTGTGAGAAAGTGTGAGTGTGTGCCTAGCCTTGGTTTCCTTCCTCCCCTGTTCCTTTGCAGGAGACCTTTGGTGTGAAAGGCAATCCTATTACCCCCAGCCCCGTGATAAGGAGGACTGGCTTGCTCACAAAGAATGAACCGGAGAAAGCGAGCCTCCAGTGGTTTTGGTTTAACCCAAGGCCAAACATTTTGGTGAGGTTTTCCTCCCATCATTTCAAAGAAATTGGATCTTCGGCTGAGAGGTATGTGTTTAAGAGATGGAATAAGGTGTGAAATTTCACCACATCCTTCTGCTGCTTCATCAGCAACACTAGTGAGAAGACCTGTGGAAGATCCAGAAGCTAAGAAATTAGAGCCGTGCTTTTGTTTCTTAAAAGATTTGTTAGCTAACTACGGTCGCAAATTCCATTGAATTGCACCCCTGAATGGTTCACACATGTAATCATTTTTACAGTAGGGTGGAACGGTTCTCTGTAAAAAAAAAAAAAAAAACGTTCGGTTCTCCACCCACGGTTCGGCACGCGCTTGCACCGCTGTTCATCCTGAAACCTGATAACGCATCTATAATATGGTTTGTTGAAAACAACGACGTGTAAAACAGACAGATGGATTCAGCTAATGTATGTTTCAGTCAATTGATACACATTTTGGTTTCCTAATGCGTTACAACAGCGAAGAACATGGACAAAACAGTCACTGACTGTAAACAAATGTTCAATGCGAGAGCTGTATGCTCTATGACCAGTCATTTACGCCGTCACCACCCGGGTGTTGATAGCGCCTTGGTTTCCTGGTGAGACATGAGCAGCTCACGTTGTTATCTGTGTTTAAACCTTGCCAATTTTAAACATTCAACTGTAGGATGCGAAAGAGAACTCGGCAACGTTGTGAGGAGATTTGTGTATGTGTGTTCATCCGAAGTCTTGAACGGACAAATTCACAAAAAAAATGGGTAACACTTTATAATAACTGCACACTATGAAGCATTAGTTAAGCATTAGTTAATAGTTAATTAATCACTTATAAAGCATTAATATACATTAGTAAGTAGTTTATAAATACAGCTATAATTGCTTTATTCTTGATTTATAAGCATATCTATAATGTGTTTAATAATTGTATTTTCATACTTTACTAATAATCAATTTATTGTTTCTAAATTAAGTATTACATTATTTACAAACCAGTTATTTAGGAGTTGTCAGTAGTTAATTTAGTAAGTGTAAGTAAATGATTAATAAACTATTTAAACATTCATTTATACATCTTATTATTTAGACACATAGTAATAGTTACTTAGTGTGTTAGTAAATGTTTTATTAACACATATTCCTACTGCAATTCATGATTAATTCAGGTAGTTATAAAACATTTAGAAGTGGTCAGTGAACTATTTTTGTGAGCTCATCTAAAGTGAGCACTATTTATGCTCTGTAAAGCTTTTATAAATGAGATTTAAAGGTTCAGTGATCTTCTACACTGCTGTTCTCTAATTTTTAAAGTTAGTACTGAGGTAGTTTTGACACTAGGAATATGTTAATTAAGCATTTATTAACACACTGAGTAACTAATACTATATGTATAAATAATAAGATGCATAAATGTACATTTAAATATTTTATTAATCATTTACTTACACTTCCTAAATGATCTTATGAACCACTGACAACTCCTAAATTACTGGTTTGTGAATAATGTAATACATAATTTAAAAATGATAAATTGATCATTAATAAATAATGAAAATACAATTATTAAACTCATTATAGATATGCTTATAAATCAAGAACAAAGCATTTACAGCTGTATTCATAAATGGCTTACTAATGTCTATTAATGTTTTATAAATGATGAATTAACTATTTACTAATGCTTAACTAATGCTTCATAGCGTGAGTTATTCTAAAGTGTTACCAAAAAAGGTCAACATGCCCATTTTAGAGGCATGTTTTAAGAGAAAAACGAGACAGACAATGCATGTGTATCAGTATCAGTGTACTGGATCTTTATTATAATTATGTCTTAAAGGGTTAGTTCACCCAAAAATTAAAATTCTCTCATTAATTACTCACACTCATGTCGTTCCACACCCTTAAGACCTTCGTTCATCTTCGGAACACAAATTAAGATATTTTTGATGAAATCCGAGCATTGCCACCGAACCTCTCAAGATCCATAAAGGTACTATATTTAAAACAGTTCATGTGATTACAGTGGTTCTACCTTAATATTATAAAGCGACGAGAAAACACTGCTTTGAATCTTTTGTTTCGAATCAGCGGTTCGGAGCGCCAAAGTCACATGATTTCAGCAGTTTGGCAGATTGACACATGATCCGAACCATTGTTTATAATTTAACATTGAACTTTGGATCTGGGACAAATGCAAATATAAATAAAATCTATATATAAAATGCACTTAAAAGGTAGCACTTAAAAAAGGGTCATGAATTGCATTGTTTTATTGTTTTATAATGTTTCCTGGGGTGCACTTATAATGTTAGTTTGCTTTTTAAATAAAAAATTGTCATAATTTAGAAATAAAAGTCATTTATACCCTGATTTTAGCCCTCTGATTGAACGCTCTGTTTTAAGGGGCGTGTCTGCTGTGAGACTTCAGTGTAAACGCCCACTGCTGTGATTGGCTAACATCTTTCCATCTGAAATAGCTAAGTATTACTCTCTCGAAAACTTTTAGCATGATTTTACTATAACAGCTCTCAAGGTTAACTAATCGTGAAAAGTGCTGCATTACATTTTTATCTATGGCATTATATTTAGATTGTGGCATGAAAGCTTGCAGTAATGAACAGCCAAGACATGTTGTTGAGAGCATGAAAGCAGTGATCTCATCATTGTAACTCAATTTCTGCACACTCACAAATGCTTTCATCATCACTAACAGTGCAAACGCAATGTAACTAAGAGATTCATTGAATAAAACGGGAGTTTTGGCATGTGTCCAGAACTCAGTCACCGATAAACTTGCGCCGTTTGATTGACAGCTCCAGCGATTGCAAAGGGAGAGTTCTTTGATCACTTTCTTTATATAATTTAATCACTGTGTAAATAACAGATTATTTTCATCCTACTAAGAGAAACAATCTGAAGTTTACCATTTAGTCACTGGTTTGATTTACTGTCATATAGACAAAGAACATCTGACTGTACATGAATCATTTCATATAAGATCAGGCATTAGAATGAACACAGTTACTTACATGTTGCTGCATTACTGTCGAGTCCATATCGTAAATGTCTGTTTGTAAAGCCTGCGCTGAAATGCAATTGATTTACCAAAGAATCCACAGTGAAATACCGAATACTAATAAATAAAGCTCAACTGAGACCTACACATTGTTGAAAATAAATAACCATATTCCTAGCATTAGGATTCTATGGAAGATAATGTTACTTTTAGTCCTGTATTGCTCTCTTCTCCTCCTCATCTCACTAACACACCAGTGGGCGGGGCTAACAGTGCAATGATGAAATAGGAGTTGATTTCTTCTGTGGAGGCGGCGTTTCACTGATCTATCATGGATAAGCTCATTCCAGGCTCAGTCGTTCGCCGGGCCTGGTGTCAATAAAAGCTTTTATTGGACTAACAAGGACGTTTTCAGTTCTGAAACTTACAGGATATTCTTGTATATATCAAAAGCTCATGGAAAAGTTGATTTTTCAATTCATGACCCCTTTAAAACATACTCAAACATTTATTTACAACTTCGAAAAATCATTTTTTACAGTGTTCATTGGAATAAAAATCAACCCCTCTGACATGAAAGTTAATGAAGAAGCACCCAACTATTCTTTTAAGATATCTATATGAGAAGCATATGAGACATGATGTGGAAAATTTGAATGCTGCACATTATATACCAAATGTGCCACTGACAACATTTTGCAGCGCAGAATGTTATATTAAAAAACAATTTTTATATCCTCACTGGCACCTCAAAGGAAATGAATGTCATCCAGTTGAAATTGGTTTCCTTTTCCCTTCAGTATGTTATAACTGCTGCAAAACTGCTCCCCGTTTGCTGCTCACTTTTATTTTTTCAGTCTTTCAAAGATATATTGCTGTTCCTTGTTTTACACAGAAATGCCTTTAGATTTCTGTCTTCTGTGAAAATAATTAAATAATTAGACCTGCTGAGCAAGATTATTGACAATTATTGTTGTGAATATCAATGAATTATGAAGCAAAATTGGTTCTATTAAACAATATTTTGATAAAATTATTAAATAAATAGTATGAATCAGCAATTAAATATAAGTGACCACATAATCATTTTATAATTAAGAATATCTGTTTAATAATGATATTAGTGATCTTTTCCCCCTTCTTTTTGTGGCTCACTACAACAGTATATCTAATACAAAGAGGCAAAAGCCCAAAAGAAAATAAAATTGGTATTTATTTCATGTCCAGCCAGCTTTTATTTCCTGTCACAGAGAGTCTAGCACAGCCAGTACTTTAAATCAAAGTGTCTCCACCAGGTCTCCCAAAGTGTTGGCCACCGGTGGCGGTGAGAACGATCCACCTCAAGCTAAAGTGAATATAATGGTGTCCTGCCATATAGAGAGAAATTTAGGGAAGGCGTCCTCCTGAGAAATGCCTGCAGAGAGCCAAGGAGGTGAGCAGCTAATTATGAGTCTATCCCCCTCTTCCTCTTCCTCTTTCATTTCCTTCCTCACTTCAGAGGTTCATCTGCATGTTTCTGAAGCTCTGCAATTACCACAGCAAAACCCCTGGCCAATACCAGAGGGAAGAGGATGGAACAGGAAAGAAAGAAAAGACGAATAATATTAAATGACATGAATAATTTAATATATACTTAGTCATTTGGATTGCAATTTATCCCCAAAATGCTTTTGGATCCCTGCATTGCTTTATATTGCATATGTGACCTTCACTCTGCTGTTATAGAGATACTACAGGGAGAAATGCTTTTGCTGAAAATGCTTAAACTAACAGAGCCATCATCAATTATAATGAATGAGGATGTGTCTGTTCGACTCTTAGTCATTTTTGCATGCTGACTTTCATTTCCAACACCAAAAAATAATTCATTTGCCTTAAATGCTTTGAGTTTTTATGTCCAAAATGCTTCAGCATTCAAATTACATCCTCTGCATGATGCACATACTTCCTCTATGTCTCTGCATTCTGCAAATATCACAGGCCACAATTTCACCATGTTGCATAGGCTTGGCTTTCACCCAGACTGGGCAGGGCTACAGGTGAAAGGTTTTCCTGATGAACATTAACCTTCACAGGGTGAAGTGTACCATCAACTCCCAAACAACTGCAGTCTCGAGTCCTTAGACACACAAATGTAGACAAATGTGTGTCAATTAGTGTGATAGAGAGAGCTGTTCTCCATGATGATTTGCAGTTGGCAGTGTTTAAAATGAAGTTGTTTGCAGTTTGGTACCTTGTGGCAGCTGACACTAATTCTTGATGCTCTCTCATAACTTTAAATGTCCTACTTTTTAACACTTGAGAGACAAGAACATGAGGGAGAAGTAGAGCTATCAAAGTGTATGTTTTTCTGTGCTTCATGACATAAAGTGGTCATGCAATGCTCAAATTGGCAGCTGTTGGAGTGGAAGTTCATTCTGATTCATTGACTGATTGGGGCATTTACTACAATGTTTTAGCCTAAAAAATAGGTTTCTTAGCATGTTTTGAACTAGAATCAAAATGTATGATGCCATTGTTGACATTTTATTGCTGATATGGATTTGAATCCTAATGCTGGCTATCAGTTATGGAGATTTTGGTCTTTCTCCATTCAGGTAAATAGAAGTTGCCTAGACAACAGAATAGATAATAGCTGCTTGGGTGCATTAATAGGCAATAATAATTGCCTTGCAGAGAATCTGATACAGTAGTTATGCACAATATATTGAATAAGAAAATATATTATGTACACAGTCTTTTTATGTTTTTTATGTTCTCTTATGCTCATTAAAATGTAATTTGGTCACACTTTAGATTAGGGTCCAATTCTCACTATTAACTATGATTATAGTGATTATGATTAACTATGACTTAATAAACTCCTAATTACTGATTAATAAGTAAGGTAGTTGAGTTTCTTATTAATATCAGTGTTGAAAACACTACTTAAAGTCAACATGAAACGGAAGTTGCAATAGGCTTTTCTTCTCTATTGTGATGTATATTTGAGTGAAATGCCTTTTGGAATGACAAAAATTTAGGGTGGGACTTGATTTCACCTTTCAGGAATTGAAATATTTTTTGATTAAAGTTTAGGGCATATGAGGGATTTTTTTTTTTTTTTTTTTTTTTTAACCCTTAAATGCATACCTTGGGTCTTTAGTGACCCGGGACGTCATTCACTACTCTCCTCCTCATTCATTTTTTAAAGTTAGACTTCAACCTTCTTGGTATTCCTCAATCGATTCATTATAAAGAATATAACATGAAAAAATCATGAAATTATAAAAGAATGCCTATTTTTGAATTCATTTTTTTGTAAAAATTGTATAGGGTCGCTAACGACCCGAGGAGTGTATCAGTGTACGTAGATTTTTTCTGCACAACAATAATTCACCTTTATTCCACAAGGTGGCAATGTCTGATACACAATGCTGAAGTGACAACTCATTTAGATAGAAAACAAAATAAATAAGAAAAACATGAAATGGCTCAGTGATTTACTGCAGAGCAAGTACTAAACGCAATCAAATATGACTGTAACTGTCACTTGATGGATCTGGTGAAGCTGTTAGCGATCGAAATATTGATTTTGAAGATGTTGAAAATTATATCGTTTTGAGAATATGTTTGAGATCGCGAATAGGCTCATATTTGCGACCTCAAACATAAAACTAGCTTATTATTTGCAGAATTTACTGGGAAATGAGCTCTGACGAGGACAGTGATGATGGCAAAAAACATCTGCTCAAACTGAACCCTTTCAAGCTCCAAAAGGTAACAAAATATGTTTATTTTATTCTTCTGTAATTGCTACTATAATATCAGAGGAGTTTTATATTATCGCGACAGGTAGAGATCCTTTCCTTGTTAGATATAGATCCGGGTCGATAAAGACCCGAATATGTAAGAATGATTGGCGAAACTGTCATGCATTTAAGGGTTAATTGATGTGCATGGATAAACCATTTATACTACAGAACTACAGCATTCTGTCAAAAGAATTGTCAATGTTGATTTCATGACGGCTTTAATATTTTTGTGAAAACTGCTGAATAAAAATATTTATTCAAAAATATACACTGTAAACCCAAAAAAGTTGGCAAAACTCAGTAACATAATTTTTTTTTTTTAAGATAAGAAATTCAAAGTTTAAGTACGCAGAACTGGCAGATTTCAATTTTGTACTCATACATTTTAATTGCTCTTAACTTGGAAATTTTTGAGTAAGTTAATTCATACATGATCATGTAATGATCATGTAATCTTAACTTATATATTTTATATAAGCAGACAGGAAGCGAAGTTGGAGAGAGAGGGGGGGTTTGGGAGCCGGGACTCAAACTTGGGTTGCCTGAAGCGCAATGGTGTTATATGTCTGCGCACTACCCACGAAGCTATCAGCACAGACATCTTAAATTACATTTTTAGTAATGGAAGTTTAGCTAGCTATAACTAGCTAATTCAACAAATGCTAATTATTAACACAATTCTTAGATAAAATTAACATAGCATAGAAATTGCTGAAAGGGTATGGTGATACCCCCCAAAAAACCCACATAACAGAAACTCTTCTAAATTGGGACAGCAAAGCATATAACACTACTAAATCCACCACTTTAATCTTGCGCAAAAAAATATTATATAACACTTAATTTTAGCATTTATTTTCCCTTTCTACTGTCATGGCAAAGCATGCTGGGAAATAGAAATCCCAGCCCAGTTTCAGGTAAATTTAAGTTTATCTAAATGAAAAGAAACAAGTTTGTAAAACTCAAAACAATGAAACAATTCAGGTGACTTAAAATGTGTCAGTTTCGTGAACTCAGAAGAAAAAAAAAGTTCTAAATACTCAAAAAGTATATTTGATTGAACTAATTTGTTTAATTTGAGTTTGCCCTACTCAAACCAATTATTTTGAGTGTTAGGGTTTACAGTGTATATTTATTTATTTATTTATTTATTTATTTATTTATCTATTTATTTATTTATTATTATTTAGATTTAGTTTCAGTGTGTGGCCATCTAACTTTGTTTTTGTCCTGCACCTTTGGAAAATTTGGATTTTGGATTTAATGAGTAAACAACACTAAAATTTTATTTTAGCTGTAGGTCACTAGCTTCCCTGTAATATTTACTTATCTATCCATCGTTCTCAGAACAAAAACGAGACATTTGGAAATTCATGAAAGGCAGGGTATGTTTTTAGAGCCTCAGTGAAGTGTCGTATTCAGTGTGGGAGACGATGACACTTCAGTGCATCTACCTGACCATGTACATGTAGGCAGATCCATTAGGGTTTCAGAGCCTTCATCACTGTTTTCCATGTTCTCCAAAGCCGGGCTTGCTCAAATGGCCCTCTAGGCTCTCTAACATGTTGTTTTGCTTTTACCAAAACTAATATTTCTTTCTCTTTTGCTCTCCCTGTGCCTCACACTTTCTGTACTTTTCTCTCTCAGTCCCTAGTGGACTGCACAACAACTCGCTAATACATTTCCATAGTTGTCTATCTGTAGTCCTTTAGCGTGGGGTGGGTAATGGGCGGTCATGGCTGACAGCTCATTGGGTTACTAGGGTTATGTGCTGTGCTGTGCTGTTCAGTATTCTCATCATGGTGCATTTCCTCCTCCATCACCTCCAGCTCGTTTTAATACACCTCCATAATACCTGTCTCACCAACTCCCACAGCGTCGTGACATCTGCACATCATACCATTAGATACATGGCCCTGCTCCCAATGCATGAAAAGGGCTGAATTACAGGAGGCTTATATCCACAATATTAGTCACCTTTCAAATCAGCGCTTATTTGTTTTGTATCTAAAAAATCACAGCGTACATTTACCAATCATGTCACATGAAGATATTACCCTTCGCTAAAAGCCTACAACCCATTAAAAAAGCTTATGTCCACCATAGAATAAAAAAGGTCATTGCAATTTAGTTTTTGTTTTTTAAACTGACATTTCTGACTTTTTTTCTTTGCAATTCTGAGTTTATCTCTCAATTGCAATTCTGAGAAGGAAAGTTTGAATTGTGAAGTATAAAGCTATAATTGTAAGATAAAGTCACAATTACCTTTTTTATTCTGTGGCAGGGGAAAAAAAATGCTGTAATTGATGTAAGTTCTGAGAAAATTGTCAGAATTGTGAGATGTAAACTTGCAGATACAAGTTTATAACTTTGAATTGTGAGATATGAACTTGTGAGAACAAAGTCATTATTTTGAGAGAAAATGTGGCTTTAACCCTTTTTATTTTTTATTCTGTGGTGGAAACAAGCTTCCATAACCCAAATACTGAACTCCAAATGAAAGCAAATATCCTAATGAAATGTGGTTTTGAACACCTTTGTGGCCAAATCTAATAGGAGACCTTGTTAAATTACAGGTGAACTCCATTTGCAGGTCACAATACTGAAGGACACATCTCTGGTGCATTTTCGAGATGTCTTCAGCCCTAGTGGTGTATAATGGAGGCTGATGGGGGCTGCTAACGCTAGCTCACAGGCCTTCAGAGAGCTGCTAATGCCCTGCAGATATTGACCCAACATCCATCATAGTTCCCATCATGATTTCCCACCAGATGCAAAGTGCTGCTGCCTCTTTTCCAGACACTAAGTGAGAATTGTTCACAAATTGAAAAGAAGCTCTTTGAGGTAAAAAAAAAAAAAAAAAAAATCTCGCACACGTAACCCGCTAGTTGCTAATTGTTGGGAAATTAAATGCGTCTCGTAACCAGCGGTGGGAAGGGTTGAGGAATCGATGTATTGATCGCATGCTCAGCTTACTGTTTCTAATCCTGCAAATCTTGTGTTGCTGCTAGAAGTGCCGTATTGAATATCCAAAGGAACCAGACGTGCTGCTTAAGTGTAATTTATGTAATGCAGTGGATGTGTGTGTGTTGAGTTTCATTCCAGCAAGTGCACACAGATTTCAGGAGCAATTAAATATATTTATTTAGCTGCAGTGGCTGACAGGATCAACACAGGGGAAATCCAAACCAACTCATGTTCTTAAGGTATTAATTTAAGCAAAACTAACAAATGTCATACTCATAGAAGTGTACAAACCGAATTTTAGATTATCGGAATTCATTTAGCACAGTATATATATTACAGGTTTAGTCACCCAGTGTAACAACACACTAACAGGGGGAAAAGCGATTAAGTCAAGTGAAGGAGTTTATTAAAAACTAAACTGAAGAAAACATAAGTTGCTGGAGGTGAGTACACAGGTATGTATTAAAGGGGTTATGAACTGGGTTGTTTTATTGTTTTATAATGTTTCCTGGGGTGCACTTATAATGTTAGTATGCTTTTTAAATAAAAAAATTGTCATAATTTAGAAATAAAAGGCATTTTTCCTACCCTGATTTTGGCCCTCTGATTGAACGCTCTGTTTCAAGGGGCGTGTCTGCTGTGAGACTTCAGTGTAAACGCCCACTGCTGTGATTGGCTAACATCCTTCCATTTGAAATAGCTAAGTATTACTCTCTCAAAAACTTTTAGCATGTTTTTACTATAACAGCTCTCAAGCTTAACTAATCGTGAAAAGTGCTGCATTACATTTAAATCTATGGCATTATATGTAGATCATGGCACGAAAGGTTGCAGAGATGAAGATTGCAGCCGATCACAGACATGTTGTTGAGGGCATGAAAGCAGTGATCTCGTCATTGCAACTC
This sequence comes from Chanodichthys erythropterus, assembly GCF_024489055.1. Taxonomy (NCBI): domain Eukaryota; kingdom Metazoa; phylum Chordata; class Actinopteri; order Cypriniformes; family Xenocyprididae; genus Chanodichthys; species Chanodichthys erythropterus. The sequence continues at coordinate 22,430,823 of NC_090225.1, forward strand.
AATTTCTGCACACTAACAAATGCTTTCATCATAACTAACAGTGCAAATGCGATGTAACTAAGAGATTCATTGAATAAAATGGGATTTTTGGCACATGTCCTTGATTGACAGCTCCAGCGATTGTAAAGAGACCGTTCTTTGATCGCTTTCTATATATAATTTAATCACTGTGTAAATAACAGATTATTTTCATCCTACTAAGAGAAACAACGTGAAGTTGACCGTTTAGTCACTGGTTTGATTTACTGACACATACATAGACAAAGAACATCTGACTGTACATGAATCATTACTTATCAGATATCAGATTAGAATTAAAGGAGGGGTTACATGTTCCCTTTCAGTCGGTCACGTTCGACGTACGTCAGTAGTGACAGACGAATTGGGATATCGCTTAGAGAGCCCTATCATCTTCGTGTAAACTAAAACAAGCCAATGGAATTGGCGTGCGATATTTGCATAATGCGCACCGCCCCCGACAGGTGTATATAAATAGGAAGCAGATGCAATCGCACTCTGTCTTTCGCTTCGGAGCCATTCACTGGTGTCCTATTTAGAAGACTCCTTTCTTCGTGTGTTTTTCTTACTAAAACACTGCCTCAGAAGAGGATCTGCAGCAAGCTTTGGTGCTGGTGAAGAGGGCACGTGCAGCGAGGTCGCGAGTGTCTGAGGAGCCGAGCTATAAGCTCTAAACTGCTGTTTTCACAGCAACACAAAAAAGAGTGTGTGTGAGGCAGCGATTTGGGCCGGCTCCCGTCCCGGGCCTGTAAATTCTCAGCCGGTCTGACTGAGAAAGCTTACAGTTCCTGTGGGCAGGCTGCCTCTGCCCTGCATGCGATGGCGCTTTTGCAGGTCTACCAGGCAAAAGCGCTGTCGGAAATGCCCCAGGAAGGTCCTGACCAACAGCTGCTGGGGGAGCTGCGCGCTGCCACCGACCTCGCCCTCCGAGCGACGAAGGTGACAGCACGCGCTGTTGGTCATGCGATGTCTACCTTGGTAGTCCAGCAACGCCATCTCTGGCTGACCCTGGCGGACATGCGGGATGCCGACAAGCAGAGGTTCCTAAATTCCCCGTGTCCCCGGTCGGCCTATTCGGCGACGCGGTGGAGAGCTTCGCCCATCAGTTCTCCGCTGCACAGAAGCAGGCTGAGGCTATCAGTCACGTTATGCCACGGCGGTCCGCTGCTGCCTCCACCCAGCCGCCCGTGGCTCAGCCTCAGCCCGCTCGTCGCCGAGGGCGCCCGCCTGCATCGTCCTCCGCCCCTGCTAAGACGGCAAAGCAGCAGCCTACACCAGCCAGACAGCAGGGTGCCGGTCGCGGGCGTGGTGCCCAGCCCGTCTCCGCTAAGCCCGGTGGTAAGCGTAAGAGCAAAACACGGCACTGAGACGGGCAACCTGGAGGGGAAGGATCTTGCTCTTCGGGAGAGTTTTCCACCATCTCTCCCACCCCCGGAGGAGGGCCGGGGGGAATTTGTGTTTGTCTGTCTACCGCCGCTGGCTCTCCGGAGTCCAGCGGTACCCACTTTTTCACAAAAAGAGCAGTTTCCTCAAACTCCAGGTCACAACAAGGGGTGTCTGTCAGTGTGCCAGGCTCCGCCTCGCCGCTGACAGCTCCCCCCATTCGCCAGCAGGTGGCAGTGTGATGGTGCAGACCGCGTCCCGTGCGCGGTCTCCCATGCACACTGCTGCCTCGCAGAGCCTGACCCCACTCCGGGCCGCCCCCAAGCCGTCCGGGTCGGGTCCCTCTCTGCCTTGCTGCCCCACCCCGGTGCGTCTGTGGTGCCTTTGGTCCTGCTGGCTCAGTGTCTGGAAGCGTGGAGCACGCTCCCAGCCTGTCCAGTTGGCTCATTCGTACTATCAGACTCGGCTATGCGATTCAGTGCTCGCCCCGGCGTCCCCCGGTCTTCAGGGCTGTCCACTTCACTCCGGTGTCGTTGGACAGTGCTCCTGTTCTCCGGGTGGAGATTGCTGTCCTCCTGGCGAAGGGTACAATCAAGCCGGTCCTCCAGCCGATATGAAGTCGGGGTTTTACAGCCCCTACTTCATTGTACCGTAAAAGGGCGGTGGGCTACGGCCAATCCTGGACCGTCCCCAGGATTGGTTTGCAGCAATAGACCTGAAGGACGCATACTTTCATGTCTCGATTCTGCCTCGACGCAGACCCTTCCTAGGTCGGTCTGCGTTCGAGGGTCGGGCATGTCAGTACAAAGTCCTACCCGACATGGTTGTAGCTCCCAACCGGTTGGGTCTTCAGGTCAACTGGGACAAGAGCAAACTCGCCCCCGGGTAGAGGATCTCTTGTTTCGGTCCCCGAGCTAGACTCGGTCGCACGGACTGCGCGTCTCACCGAGGTGCGCGTCCAGTCGGTGTTGAACTGCCTGAGCTCGCTCAAGTGCAGGACAGCGGCTCCACTGAAAGATTTTCAGAGGCTCCTGGGGCATATGGCATCTGCAGCCGCGGTAACGCCGCTTGGATTGCTTCATATGAGACCGCTTCAACACTGGCTCCGCGGCTGGGTCCCGAGATGGGCGTGGCAGTGCGGCACGCTCCGTGTCCCCGTGACACCGAGCTGCCGTCGCACCCTTATCCGGTGGTTGGACCCTTCGTTTCTGTGGGCCGGAGTACCCCTCGAACGAGTGTCCAGGCACGCTGTGGTCTCCACAGATGTCTCTGCCACGGGATGGGGGCCACGTACAACGGGCATGCAGTGACAGGTCTTTGGACGGGGCCTCAGCTGCATTGGCATACCAATTGCCTCGAGTTGCTAGCGGTTCGTCTTGCGCTGGCCCGCTTCAAGGAGCTGTTGTCAGGCAAGCACGTTCTAGTCCGCTCACTAAGCATTGCGGCCGTTGCGTACACCTACCGTCAAGGTGGTCTACGCTTCCGTCGCATGTTGCAACTCGCCCGCCATCTCTTGTTGTGGAGTCAGAAGGATCTGAGGTCCCTTCGGGCCACTCGTGTCTCAGGTGTGCTCAACCGTGCAGCCGACGAGCTGTCACGGCAGCATCTACTTGCGGGCGAGTGGCGGCTCCACCCCCAGGTGGTCCAGCTGATTTGGCAGCGGTTCGGCGAGGCCCAGGTAGTCCTGCTTGCCTCCCCGGAAACTGCCCTCCGCCAGTGGTTTTATTCCCTGACCGGCGGCACGCTCGGCACGGATGCCCTGGCACACAGCTGGCCCCCGGGTCTGCGCAAACATGCGCTTCCCCCAGTGAGCCTTCTCGCACTATTCATGTGCAAGGTCAGGGAGGACGGGGAGCAGGTTCTGTTAGTGGCTCCGTACTGGCCCACTCGGACCTGATTCTCAGACCTCATTCTCCTCGTGACAGCACCTCCCTGGCCGATTCCTCTGAGGAAGGACACCCTGACTCAGAGACGGGGCACCCTGTGGCACCCGCCTCCTGATCTGTGGAACCTCCACGTGTGGAGGTTCTGAGTGATCTCCCGCAAGCGGTCGTAGACACCATCACTTCCGCTAGAGCTCCTTCTACTAGGAATCTCTACGCGCTGAAGTGGAACCTGTTCGTCGAATGGTGCGCCTCTCGCCGAGAGGACCCCCGATCATGTTCGGTCGGATCCGTGCTTTCCTTTCTGCAAGATGGGTTGGAGCGAAGGCTGTCTCCCTCCACCCTCAAGGTGTATGTTGCCGCCATTGCCGCACATCACCATGCAGTTGAGGGTAAGTCCCTGGGGAAACACGATCTGATCGTCAGATTCCTGAGGGGGGCCAGGAGACTGAATCCTCCTCGCCCTTCCTCCGTACCCTCTTGGGATTTGACCCTGGTTCTCACAGCTCTCCGGGGTCATCCCTTCGAACCTTTGCAATCAGTCGACCTGAAACTAATGTCTCTTAAGACGGTTCTTCTGGTTGCATTGGCTTCCCTGAAGAGGGTAGGGGATCTGCATGCATTTTCGGTCGACGAAACGTGCCTAGAATTCGGGCCCGGTGCTTCTCACGTCATCCTGAGACCCCGGCCTGGATACGTGCCCAAGGTTCCTACCACTCCCTTCAGAGATCAGGTAGTGAACCTGCAAGCGCTGCCCTCGGAGGAGGCAGACCCAGCCCTAGCTTTGCTCTGTCCCGTCCGCGCGCTCTGCGCGTTTACGTGGACAGAACGCGAAGCTTTAGGACCTCAGATCAGCTCTTCATCTGTTACGGAGGCCAGCAGAAGGGAAAGGCTGTCTCCAAGCAGAGGATGGCCCACTGGATAGTGGATGCCATCGCCTTGGCGTACGAATCCCGGGGCGTGCCTTGCCCGCTCGGGTTGAGAGCCCACTCCACCAGAGGGGTGGCCTCTTCCTGGGCGCTGGCTCATGGCGCCTCGCTGACAGATATCTGTAGAGCTGCGGGCTGGGCGACACCTAACACGTTCGCTAGGTTTTATAGCCTACGTGTAGAGCCGGTATCCTCGCGTGTACTCGCATCCACTAGTCGGTAGACGAGTTGTACCCACTCTAAGTGTCGGCTTGCAATGCCATTCCCGCCTCTGGCCGGATACGTGCATACTTTCACTCCAGTCGCGTTCCCCGCTTGGCGAACCCTGTCGAGTTCCTCCGCCTCCCCCTTCGGCTCGGACATTGCGGAGTGTCTGATGCCAGGCCTACATCCGTCGCTGACGCTGTCTGTTGGCTGGGGCCCATATGTCGTGACCCCTCTACGTGAGCGGTCCCATATGTGTATTCTCCACGGTTTAAAACTCCCTACGGGCCGAGTCCGTGTCTTTCCCTTAGCAGAGCCAGCTCTGCTGTCACCTGTCAGATGAGTCTCCCCCTAACCAGGTGGAGCCATCCCAGGGACTCCATATGCGTACTGCCCCCGGGCCAGTCCATATGTGTATTCCCACGTAAACTCCTCCCCCATTGGGTAGGTAGTGGTCTCCGCAGCGTCCCTTCGGGTTCGCTTTCCCAGTGTGTCTAGTTTACTTAGTGGGTAGTGGTAGACAGCAGTAGACTCTCTCGGTGTAAGCTCGCCCCTTCACCGCCAGCCGGTGCTATGGGCGGCTGAGCTTGCGCTGGGCACTGGAAGGGGTTTCGTAACTGTGGCGCTTTAGTTGGGATCCCAATTCGTCGGTCACTACTGACGTACGTCGAACGTGACCGACTGAAAGGGAACGTCTCGGTTACGTATGTAACCCTCGTTCCCTGAAGGAGGGAACGGAGACGTACGTCCCGTCGCCACAGTTTCTGTACCCTCGCTGTAGTGCGGACACCAGTTGTCTCCTCAGCGAAAAACAGAGTGCGATTGCATCTGCTTCCTATTTATATACACCTGTCGGGGGCGGTGCGCATTATGCAAATATCGCACGTCAATTCCATTGGCTTGTTTTAGTTTACACGAAGATGATAGGGCTCTCTAAGCGATATCCCAATTCGTCGGTCACTACTGACGTACGTCTCCGTTCCCTCCTTCAGGGAACGAGGGTTACATACGTAACCGAGACGTTTTTTTTCTAGGCTTTATTGTGTTTTGGGGGCACAGTTTAACATGTCTTAATGCTTCGTGTTTTTTTTTAAATGCTGTATTTTTCATATATTTTATCTTAATTCTACACCTCTGTTTCCACTGTCATATGAACGGCTCGTTTGACTTCCTGCTTCTATGAAGCCACTCCCTCCGACATACGCAATGTGCTCAGATTGGTCAGCAGGTTGGTTACTGGCCCAGTCTGTCGTGATTCGCTGAAGCGTCCGGAAACGCCACGCCCCTTACCATTCGTAGTTACACGCTCATTGCTGTATCAAATTGAACCGAATCAGACCCAGATGAAGAGGAAAAAGTAGAACCTCTGCAATCGCGGCTTTTGAAGGATGTTTATGAATGGTATTTCATTTAGTATTTGTGTCAAAGTGTTTAGATAAGCTGTCACTGCTGTTTGTTAGCTTTCAATATACAGTTTGATCCTGATTAAAGCTTTCCTGTAGTAAATACATGCCTGAGTAGTCGCATTTTTGTAAAGGTAGCGTTTAATTTATAGCATGAACAACTGTTTGTCTATGAACATAGAAGTTTGTTGGTGTTTGTTGCACTAGAATTTAGCTAACTGGCTAGCAAAAACGAGTTGCTCTTTGTATACGTCCTAGATGCATTAAAAATAGCAACAGAACTATAACATTACGTTTAAAAGACAAACAATAAAACGTACTTACAGTTTGGGGCTGATAAACAGCAGCTTCTGCTTTTAAAGTGGGAACTGCTTCATCTTTCAGTAAGTCTTTGTGTAAATCCAGCATTAAACTCGTGTAGATTCAGGAAGCTGTCTTCAGCACCACATCCAGTGTAGAAAATATCACAGATAATAATGGGTTCTATATCTTTTGATGCGTCGCGTCGCGCAGCTCGCGTTCGGTGTAAACAACTCTTCCGCTTTCATTATGCTGCGCCACATGGCCTCGCCCACTTTGTTGCGTGTTCCCGGGGGCAGTGTTTATGTTAATAGCAAGGGTTTATGATGTCACCAACCCGGGAAGAAGCTCGTTGTAGTCCAAACCACCCGTTTTTGTAGGCAATAAAATGCCATAACTTTAAAAGACAATATCTCCGTGTGCATTGAACTTTCAGCGCTGTAACTTTGCAGATACTGTTTATGCTCAAGCAGCAACATTACACACTAACTAAAGTTAAAAAAGTGAAATCGCATGCAACCCCCCCTTTAACTCAGTTACTTACATGTTATTGCATTACTGTCGAGTCCATATTGTAAGAGGCAAAAACCTGTGCCAAAATGCAATTGATTTACCAAAGAATCCATGAAATACGAAATACTAATAAATAAAGCTCAACTGAGAAATTCACATTGTTGAAAATAAATAACCATATTCCTAGCATTAGGATCCTTTGAAAGGTAATGTTATTTTTGTCCTGTATTGCTCTTTTCTCCTCCTCATCTCACTAACACACCAGTGGGCGGGGCTAACATTGCAATGATGAAGTAGGCATTGATTTCTTCTGTGGAGGCGGCGTTTCACTGATCTATCATGGATAAGCACATTCCAGGCTCAGTCGTTCGCTGGACCTGGTGTCAATAAAAGGTTTTATTGGACTAACAAGGACGTTTTCAGTTCTGAAACTTACAGGATATTCTTATAGTACAATGACCTCTTATATATCAAATGCTCTAGGAAAAGTTGATTTCTCAATTCATGACCCCATTTAAAGCCAGGGACACACTTAACGACTAGCTAAAATATTCCAAGACTGAGCTCAACACACAAAGACTATTTCCTTTGACTGAAGCAGATTTAAATACTTACACACGGAATTTAAATACCGACTGTAAACACCGACTGAATGCAACTGGCTCTGGCATGATCAGTCGTGAGTATCAAATTACATTCATAATCAGCCTTACTATTGTCAAGTGTGTCCCCGGCTTAAAACAGTCCTTGAATGACTTCTGTCAAACCTATAAATAGACTTCTGTCAAATCATAATTAGATTTTTTATTGTTTGGATCCCAGTGCTTTTCTAATATCTTCTTTTGTTTTCCAGAAAAGAAAGAAAGTCACAGGTTTGGAACCAAGTAAGAAATTAAAACTATTAACATTTTTTTTTTACTTAAATGAAGCTCAAATAATACTGTATATACTTGTATATAAACTTTATATGAACATCTTAAAAGATGTTGCATCGGCAACTGAAATAAGCTTAGGAAGTACTAAAATTTAAATATAGATAAATTAAAGCTAAAAAGAAATATATAATAATAAGTACATAAAGTTTGTAAAACTTAACTAAACTTAAAATGTTAACTGAAAATATAAAAATAAAGGTAATTCAAAATTTGAATAAATAGGCTACTAGTTTATAAATAATACTACTGAACACCTTACCCAGTCCTGTTAAGAAAGCTCTGAATGATAAATCGCTTAAAATAAAACTAAACTTAATTAGCTTAAATGTTTTCTTCACTTAAGGGGTTTGTTGCAACTGAGCCAAGAGCTTTAAGGTGGCCACATCAGAAATAATCTCTCCCTGGCTGTTGGGTCCCACCTGCGGCTCTGTATAACGTTTGAAAGAATCCCAATGTTAGAAACCTTTGGCTGTTTTTTAAGTTTATTTCCACCAAAGTCCCTGATCATTCAATCCGACCTTCACAGTTTGTGTGGCCCATTTCAGATGTTTTGTGAACCTGTCACAGTGTAATGCAGGCTTTGCCAAGAGGCTGTTATTGATGGATGGGGCAGCAGCAACTGTATTGGTCCCAAGAAGGTCTAAAATACCTGGAGAAAGCTATCTGATACCATTCACATTTATCTCAAAGGCAGCCGCTTGGCTGTTCCCCAAAACCCGATCCTTTGACTGGACCTAAAACCTGTAAACATTGTGAGGCATTCCACATGGTAAGAGGATAGCCAGTGGTAACAGAGGTCATTTACATAGAGATCTTAAAGGAACAGTAGCGTAAAACCTGTTTAATTAAAAAGTGAAAAACTAAATTATGACTCTCTTGTGCAAAAAACTGACGACTTCCTATTTTAATTTCTTTCTTAACAACATAACATTTAATTTTAGATAATATAAAAACAGCCCACGGCAGGTTCTAGAGAGGGAGGAGGAGTCCAGCTGGTGATAAGGCTGATGACAACTGGGGGACGACCGACGGAGACGTGGTCGATGGATCTACAGGCGCAGATGGAGAGTCGATGGACTCAAGCGACAACGCTGGCACTGGAGACCTCTGCGATGCCGCTGCAATGAACATCGAAGGCAGAGCCGAGGGCTGAGGTGGAGCCAGTGTGATAGAGGACAGAGTTGACGACGAGGGGAAGGAGGAACCTGCTGCAGCCGTGGGGGTGGAGAGACGGAGTGCAGGCGACGGCCCGCAAGTCTGTGGTGGAAGTGGTGTGACAACTGACCAAGGGGGAGCCGGCAGGATGAGGGAACCCAGTTGAGTGCAAGTCCGAGGGTCTCCTGTGGAGCCGAAGGTGGGAGGAGCCAAGATGGAGCCGACAGGTTGACAGGCCGAGATGGAGCAAAGAGGTCGAAGGCGGGAGGCGGAGCCTTAGGATCCTCTCACACTGACGCTGCTGGTAGTAACACACTTTGCAGCTTGACGTCATAGCAGGGCTTCCATGGAGATGGCACAGGGCTGTTGACATCCGGCAGCAGAGGCTGGACTGGAGGACTGGCTGAGCTACCCGGTGATGGAATGAGGATCTCGACAGAATGACAGGGATATGACATTCCGTTGAGGCCATACAGTCAAAAGTACAGTTCAAAAACAGTGATGATGAGGGCACCTGGTGGGATAGGGTGGAAATAGATGCTTCCTCATTGAAGTTGCTCAGCCTGTTTTCATTCTCCGTCAGCATGACTCCCTCGTCCGCTCATGTCACGGGCTCACACCACTGGTCAGACTGACGATGGAGCTCCACTTCCAGGGTGAGGTTCAGCTCTGTCCTCTCTCCTTGGGCTCTGGTTGACGTGCCGCGGTGGATGGTACTCCGCGGTCAGAGGTAAAATTCGGGCTCTGGGTCTGGCTGCGTCCTGGATTGGGGATGGACACTCTCTGGACACCCGATGATGGCTTCTTTTCAGTTCAGACTGGTGGTGTCTTGGAGGTCAACGGGATGGTGGTAATTTGCCCTGATCCAGAAAAGTGATTTCAGGGTCTCATCTTCGAAGGGGCAGGTGATGGCAAGATGGAAGAACTCCTCAGCAAATGATAAAATATCTCACAAATTTCACAGCATAATCAATTTTACAGGTTAGTTGTTCTGTAATGTTGAGTTCCACAGAAGATGAGGACGAAGATTCAATACTAGGGATGTCCAGATCCGATCATGTGATCGGAAATCGGGCCCGATCACGTGGTTTCAGACTCGATCGGAATCGGACGTTACCTCCCGATCAGGACTCGGATATATACTATATTAGGGGTGCAACGGTTCTCGGTAAAAAAATCGAGCCGTACCGTATTTTTGTTTAAAATAGCAACGTGGAAAACAGACAGAGTTCAAATAATGTACGTTTTAGTCGATGGATGCGCAAAACGTTACAACAACGATAATCAAAAAGCGTGGACAAAACAGTCACTCTTTGTAAACTGTTAACTGCGAGTGCCGTCTGCTAATGTCCAGTCATTTACGCCGTCATCACCTGGGTGTTGATACAGGTGAGACCTGAATAGCACACGTTGCTATCTGTGTTTAAACTAACTCATTTAAGCCTTGCTGATTAAAACCTTGCTGATTTAAACCTTCAAGAACAAGACGCGAAAGAGAACTCGCACGCGCTGTGAGAAGATTTGTGTGCGCTCATCCGAAGCGCGCACACGCTTATTCCAGTCAGCGCGCAAATACTGAGTTCTCTTTCAAGTCTTGCGCTTCAGCGGACAAATTCATACAAAAATTATTTAAAAATGCCCGTCCTAGGAGAAAAACTATTCCTGCTGCCTGTTTTAAATGTTAAATAAAACAACAAATAACAAAGAAATCACTTACTGCTCTTGACTGAATAGTTTTTGTAACTTCAATAATGATTAATCTTTATTTATTTTATACAGTAAAGATAATATGCAGTGATATTTTATATTTGATTACTTTATCCACTTTCTGTACGTGAAAACGACTGTTAGATACCTGAAAAACCTGAAAAGCACTGTTCCTGGATCTGTTTTTTTCGCTCTTCTTTATTCTTTTTCATGTATTACAGAAGTATCGGATCGGGACTCGGTATCTGTAGATACTCAAAATCAAATGACTCGGACTCGAGGGCAAAAAACGTGATCGGGACATCCCTATTCAATACTGTAAGATTTATTACAAAAATAACAGGTAAACATACATGACAGTGTCCTAGTGCACAGACAACAGATGACAATGAACAGGAAACAGGAAGGAACTTAAATAGAGGGTATTCGTCGACGTCACTTTCCCGCCGAAAATGCGCTCCCTCAGCTGGACTGAGTGGCAAAAGAACCTGCTGCGTGACTGGATTTAGTAGAGGAAACTGCGAAAACGCGATTACACAAAAGGTTGGAATTGAATGTGTTCTTTCAACCACAACTTGTCAAATAAACCTAATCCATGGATATTGACATGCAGCAGGAGTCGTGTTTCCTGACATGTGTCCTGACATTTATATGTGCCTGATTTGGATGGCGTCCTTTTCACGCTCAAGCGCTGAGAGCTCGGCGTTTTTTACTGGTCACCTCGAGTTGAAGAATGTTCAACTTTGAGTAAAACGCTGCACTCATCACTGTCACTTTTTAGCCAGCCGTCCAATCAGAGTGGAGGAGGGGCGGGACAAATACAACACCGGCCAACTGTCACAACATTCTTGCTGTACAACGACATCAACAAGCATGTGATGAAGGTAAACAAACTGAAAGTCTATGAAATCTTCAACTAAACTGAACTGAACGTGACACATATAAGTTGTATTAAGTTGTAATAAACTCATCCTTATTGATTGTAAGGAAGTTGATGCAGTGGTTATGTATAGGTATGGGTTATGGTTAAGAGATCTTCTAGAATATGGGCATGCAGAATAAGGCATTAAAGGTGCCCTAGAATTAAAAATTGAATTTATCTTGGCATAGTCAAATAACAAGAGTTCAGTACATGGACATGGCATACAGTGAGTCTCAAAATCCATTGTTTCCTCCTTCTTATATAAATTTCATTTGTTTAAAAGACCTCCGAAGAACAGGCGTAGCTCAACATAACACCGACTGTTACGTAACAGTCGGGGTGTACACCCCCAATATTTGCATATGCCAACCCATGATTGAGGCATTACACAAGGGCAGAACGTCTGGATGTGCACAGCTGAATCATCAGACTGGGTAAGCAAGCAAGGAAAACAGCGAAAAATGGCAGATGGAGCAATAATAACTGATATGATCCATGATAACATGATATTTTTAGTGATATTTGTAAACTGTCTTTCTAAATGTTTCGTTAGCATGTTGCTAATGTACTGTTAAATGTGGTTAAAGTTACCATTGTTTCTTACTGTATTCACGGAGACAAGAGCCGTCGCTATTTTCATTATTAAAAACTTGCTGTCTGTATAATTCATAAACACAACTTCATTCTTTATAAATCTCTTCAACAGTGTAGCATTAGCCGTTAGCCACAGATCACAGCCTCATATTCATTCAGAATTAATGTAAACAATATAACAGTATAATACTCACATAATCCGATGCATGCATGCAGTATGCATGACGAACACTTTGTAAAGATCCATTTTGAGGGTTATATTAGCTGTGTAAACTTTGTTTATACACTGTTTGAGGCAAGCGCGAGCTCCGGGGGCGGAGAATGTGCGATTTAAAGGGGCCGCAACCTGAATCGCCGCATTTCTAATTATGCCATTTCTAATTACACCTTAGACTTATATTACATCTTGTAAAAAAAGCGAGTGTTAATGAGCTTCACCTGGGAGGCGCACCGGCCTTGAGTCCCTCACGGAGGAGCTCCGGGAGCATAAAAGGAGGAGCGACTACCGTGGAGGACGAGAGAGGACCAGGCCTGGACTTTTATTATGTTTGTGTGGCCGGCAGACGTCTGTGAGGGTCTGCCGGCATTACTTTCGTTTTGTTCTTTGTTTATTTTATATTAAAGTTTTGTTGAATGTTCGCCGGTTCCCGCCTCCTTCTTCCCATTTACGAACTGTGTTACATTGGTGCCGAAACCCGGGAGGAAGGAGAGACATGCTGTCGAAGAGCCCTCGCTGCTGAGGGGGATCGCGTTGCTGCGGAGTTCGGGCAGCGCGGGAGTGAAGACCGCGAGAGGCTGCCCGAAGCGGTGGTACTGGAGCCTAGTGAAAGGTGGGACGGAGAGCTCGAGGCCGTGCCCCTGGGACGAGGTGGGGTGGCTGCCGTCCAAGAGGGAGCGGAGGAGTCGCCGCCGTTCGCCGTGGGCCGGAGCCTGCTGCCGTCCGCCATAAAGGGGAGGAGCAGGGAACGGGGGACTCGCTGCCGGCTGCCCTCAGTCGGAGGAGCCATCGCCGGCCGCCAGGAGGCGGTCGAGGATCGGGCCGTCCACCGAGCGTCCAGTGCCACCGCATGGCACCGCGAAGAAGAGCCTCTCGGCAGGCTGAGGACCAAGCGGCAGTGTGTCGGGGAACCGGACCAAGAATTTTTTTTTTCTTTTTCCTCTCTCCCCTCTCGTCCTGTTGCTCCTCTTGCTTCCGTCTCCTTTCTCTCGTCTCGTCTGTCCTTACCCCCAGGTGCTGTGGCCGCCGAGACAGGCCCCGGGGGGGGAGTAGAGCGCAGTCTCGGGAGTACCCCCCGGCCTGCGAGGGGCGATGGGGGTATGTGGCGACCAGGGCGGGCAAGAGCCGTGAGAACGGCGCGAGGCCGGTGGCGCGAGTGTTAATGAGCTTCACCTGGGAGGCGCACCGGCCTTGAGTCCCTCACGGAGGAGCTCCGGGAGCATAAAAGGAGGAGCGACTACCGTGGAGGACGAGAGAGGACCAGGCCTGGACTTTATTTTATGTTTTATTATGTTTGTACAAAAAAAGAACAAAGAACAAAACAAAAGTAATGCCGGCAGACCCTCACGGACGTCTGCCGGCATTACTTTCGTTTTGTTCTTTGTTTATTTTATATTAAAGTTTTGTTGAATGTTCGCCGGTTCCCGCCTCCTTCTTCCCACATCTACTGACCGTGTTACAGTTTTGTTGAATTCCGCACATACAGTGCTGTAAACTTTGATTTTCCTCAGAATTAGGTCAGCCTTGAGAGAAAACTTCTTTAGCTTTTGATAAGATAGATAAGATTCATGATACAACACATAAAAAGCATTATATGGACTTGTTTTGCCATGACAGACAGATGTTTTCTCTGCAGGGGTCTTTTTGATGAAATTGCGGAGCGCTGCCATCACAGTTTGGACGAAAGTCCATTCCAGTTTCAATCAGAGCAACTTCTTTTGATTCCCATCATGCAGCGATGTGTCGTCAGAGGGACTTGCTCTCAGCATGAAATATTAAAGAAGTCAACCCTTTTTTTGAGAATCAAAAAGAAACATAAACAGCGTATGCTAATAAGTTTCAGAGTACTCATTTAAATAATTGATATTTTACAAAGTGTGGATTGGTTTCAATTCCACAGCAGTCTCCTGCTAAGTGTGCTCCCTTTCATTCGCAAAGCCACAGTTTGTGGTCTGACTTAAGGGTGGGTTTGGGATCCTCTTTCCTGTTCCTGTCTTTGTCTCCGACAGGCGAATAGAGGCAGAGGGGGGAGCGAAGCCTTGAGGTAGTATTAAATAATGAAGAGGGCTGCCACTGTTTCAACTAATGTTTGAAAGCAGCTCATAGTAAGTGATTGGCGTAAGAGAATAAGCGTGCACATATGTTTGTGTGTGTACGTGTTTTTGTGTCATGTGTTGCTTTCTTTCTGCCTGACTCATTTAGACGCATTGTGATATTCATCTCTCTGACAGGCTGTGACATTGTGCAGCTTTAACAAAGACATCAGAACTAATGCAGTGTAAAAACTATATACTCACACACAACCGTATGAATTTCAGCCAGTTGTTGCATTCTGAAGTACATCTAAAACGAATTCTGTGGTTATTCACTCACCGTCTGTCATGTCATCTTCACGCGTATAATGACATTTATAGTGATTCTATCTGTCCAAAAATAGCAGCCAAAAATCATCATAAAAGTAGTCCATGTGATCTCACATGGGAGCTCATATGCCGAAAAATACAATAATATAAATAAAAAATTCTCATTGTCCACTGATAATCGTCCCCTCCAGTTAGCTTCTAACTCAAATCTTTGTGACCAAATCATTGAGTCCATGAGTTGAACTGGAGAACCATTAGATTCTTGAGATGTTTAGATCCATTAGATCCAGCACCTGCCTGAGGGCCTTTCCGTGCCAACCTTTATGGCTGTCTCTCTGCTCTGCTCCACTTCCTCTAAGCCAAGACTCCCAGCAGATGTCCCCACAGAATGGGGACTGTCTGAGCCACCATGGAGGTCCAACTCGTCTCGTCATATCTGGCTGTTGTGAGAGACAGAGAGGTCACACATTTCCATGCACATTCACAGAGCTCTTTTTCCTCAGACGTGCAGAAAGAGTCACAGAAGTGATTCTTTGCTGAATGTGTGACTTATTAACTCAGTGATCCAGTTCACAGCTTAAAAGTTTGCAGTTTAACAATGAAAAACTGTTGACTTCAGAAGGCAAAAGTCTGAACTACTTTTATGGTTTTTTCTTTCTCTTTCTTTCTTTCTTTCTTTCTTTCTTTCTTTCTTTCTTTCTTTCTTTCTTTCTTTCTTTCTTTCTTTCTTTCTTTTATAAAAAGCTTTAGAGATACTTTGAACCATCATTGAAGGGAAAAGTGAAGCATATGGGTTTAGAATGACAGTACTGAGAGAATAATGATTTTGGGGTGAACTTTAGATGAATATCAAATCTGTTTTTCATCCAAAACATCTGAAAAGGACAACTTTCAAAACTAATGTAATGGAGGCCAGCAAGTAAGAGATGTGTGAGTAAACCTCACTCCCCTGGCCTCAAGAGGCGCGTTAGCAACTGATGCTAGAGGCTGTGGTCTTTAGTGTCCTTATCAGTGCTTCAGCCCATGTTGGAAACGCCAGTTCGAATCCCACTCGGAGCAGTGCGAGTAGAACTAGAGGGGTTACATTGGTGCCGTGACCCGGATAGGAATGAGGTTTAGGGGTTGAGTGTAATGGAGGTCAGCTAGTAAGAGCTGTGTGTGTAAACCCAGGCACGCTAGAGGCTGTGGTAATTAACGTCCTTCTTTGTGCGCCTGCCTCCCATGTTGGAAACGCAGTTTCAAATTGAGAGCGGTGCGAGTAGAACCGGAGGGGTTACAATGGTGTGAGTAAATTTCACCACTGGCATGCTAGTGACTGATGCTAGAGGCTGTGGTCTTTAGAGTCCTTGTTGTAGCACCCGCCCCCCATGCTGGTGACACTGGTTCGAATCCGACTCAGATCGGTGCAAGTAGGACCAGTTACACAAACATATTATTTTTATTTTTTTCAATAATGGGGAAGCATAAGATCCCATCTTCCTGAGTAGACTTCATTCATTTGATTATTCTCATTTAACCACACCACTCTGTTTGTTACCTTCTCTTATCCACTTAGGTAAGTGCATGCAGGGTGGAGAGCCAATACAAGGTAAGTGCTTCACTCTGGGTTTGGTCATCATTGTTCAGTTGGTCCTTTAGCTGCCTGTCATATGGGCATATTGATGGATGGAGGGTGAGGCTGCTGTTCTTGACAGTTATTGATGATACAGTCACTAACTGAGCTGCTCTCATTCTGAATGTACCACTGCAGAAAGAGCCATGAATGAACATTAGAGGCAGATCAAAGGAAATGCAGTTTTCCCCAATGGCACCATTAAACGAAGGCTTTTCTAATGCACCGTCCAAATTAATCTGCTATTTCTGCTCTGCATTTAAAACCAAGGATGGCAACCTTCATGCAACATCATCTCATGTATCTATATTTTATGAGTAGAGCTCACTTGGCTATTCAATATTGCAAATCATTATTTTTAATGATGTAAATGATGAGATATGGGATGAGATAGTTAATACAAAAGATCTGCTGAACAATTCAATTGATTATTTACATAATAATATAGGTATATAATATAATAATATAGATATCAGGCTAAATGTGTGCTATAAGATAACACACACACACACACACACACACATATATATATATATATATATATATATATATATATATATATATATATAATGTACATACACCGATCAGGCATAACATTATGACCACCTTCCTAATATTGTGTTGGTCCCCCTTTTGCTGCCAAAACAGCCCTGACCCGTCGAGGCATGGACTCCACTAGACCCCTGGATCTGCTGGACCCCTGTTAGCAGCAGATCCTTTAAGTCCTGTAAGTTGTGAGGTGGTGTCTCCATGGATCGGACTTGTTTGTTCAGCACATTCCACAGATGCTCAATTGGATTGAGATCTGGAGAATTTGGAGGCCAAGTCAGTGCCTCAAACTCATTGTGCCCCTTAAACCATTCCTGAACCATTTTTGCTTTGTGGCAGGGCACATTATCCTGCTGAAAGAGGCCACAGCCACTGGGGAATACTGTTTCCATGAAAGGGTGTACGTGGTCTGCAACAAAGCTTAGGTAGGTGGTACGTGTCAAAGTAACATGGCACTTTCGGCGGTGGACAGGGGTCAGCATGGGCACCCTGACTGATCTGCAGCTATGCAGTCCCATACGCAACAAACTGTGATGCACTGTGTATTCTGACACCTTTCTATCAGAACCAGCATTAACTTCTTGAGCAATTTGAGCTACAGTAGTTTGTCTGTTGGATCGGCCCATGTTCCTTCACTCATCAGCACTGTTACTTCCTTGGACCACTTTTTATAGATACTGACCACTGCAGACCAGGAACACCCCACAAGAGCTGCAGTTTTGGAGAAGCTCTGACCCAGTCATCTAGCCATCACAATTTGGCCCTTGTCAAACCTGCTCAAATCCTTATGCTCGCCCATTTTTCCTGCTTCTAACACATCAAAAAAATGTTCACTTGCTACCTAATATATCCCTCCCACTAACAGGTGCTGTGATGATGAGATAGTCAATGATATTCAATTCACCTGTCAGTGGTCATAATGTTATGCCTGATCAGTGTATGTATGTATGTATGCATAGATAGATAGATAGATCCAATGTTCCATCACAAATATTTCACTAAAACAAGCTAAATAAACCTATCAATAAATATTATTATAATTCGGACACTTTTGTGTAGTTTGGCCATAAGCAAAATCAAATGTCACTGAGGTGCTTCTGAGAATATTTCTGTACAAATTATATGAAAAACACAGGGGCATTAGTTAAGCATTTCATTTATTTGTTTAAATTTCCATCTCAGGGAATTGATGGAGTGTGTCAGAGTGGAAATACACAGCATAATTTGTGCTTTTTCTTCTGACAGCCAAATAAAATTGGCATAACGTGTTCTGTGAAAGAGGTTCAATTTGCCACAAAACTGCGTGATGCAGGTTCAACACAAGGAAAACTGAAATTGACATCCCAAAATAAACAACTGCAATTTCATTAAAATCATTCACTTAAGACAATTAACACATTCATACAATTCATTAAAATATGATCAGCGCTAATGCTGTAGTCCGTACTTATGTTCAGTGCTCACCGTAATCATTAGGATCCAGTAGAACTCAAAGGAGCAGTACATCCCAAATATGCTTAATTTGGGGTCAGTCAAATTGTCAGTGGTGCAGTTTCACTTCTCATTGACTGCCAAAGACATAAAGTCAGTAAAGACAAAGTCAGTAAAACTCAAATCTAATATACAAAAAAAGAGCTCTAGAGTTTACTGTGGGCCAAACTAAACCTCTTGATGTTTTATACGTCTTGTATAATATGTCCTTCACCGCTTTACCAGTTAAAATGGTTAACATACTTATCCTGCAACACTGCTAAAACTTTAATTCACTTTTTAAATCTGCATGGGAAAGAAATGCATTTCATTATTCAAACAAGTCATCTGCCTCTTTGAAGTATTAAGGTGGCAAAATGAAATGCAAAACATACATTTGCATTTGCACTTGTCGAGGCAACAATGTGATACCTTGCAAAGAGTTGTAGAGTAACTAAATTTGGATTCCTTCAGCACAGACATTAGGAAAATATAAAACTGAAGAGCCTGTTTTCACCACTCTGTATCCTCTGGGAGGAGATGACACAAACAGCAAAAAACTAGAGACAGTTCTGCTTTGCAAAAATGTAGCATATTTAAATGAAAAAGGAAATAGAAAATGTAGTTCTCAGTAAACTAGTTTAGTAATTTTATACTGCAAGTATCAGTTTTCATTCTCATATAAGGTTTTTATCAACCTTATATTGTTTTTGCATTTTAAGTATACTATTATGTTCCTATTTAGTTTTTTTTTTTAATACTTGAACCTTTAATTGTAATTTAACTCTTTCCTAGCCAGTGTTGTTGTTTTTTTAATATAAGTTGCTGCAGCCAGTGTAAGTAAGAACAGAGCCTCTGTTTAAAAAAAAAATATTCTAGCTTCATGCATTCTTTCAGAACTATGATCAAAGATAGAGTAGATCGCTTCCATCATCATCCCCAAAGTTTGCACAATCTCTTCATGGGATTGACATTTCATTCGCTACTGGTTAGGCAATAAGAGACAGCCATAAAGGTTGGTGACAGGCAGGCAGGTGCTGGATCTAATGGATCTAAAGGTCTAACTCAAGAAAGTGGCATTAGGTTAGGCAGTTTTGATTTATATGCTGTTTAATGTTTGATTATCATGTTATTTTACATGGGCATAAGCAATGCGTTTATCGCTTGCTTCTGCTTCTTCTTCACCTGTGTTTTGATCCAGAGATTCTGTACTCTTTCAGATGTGTAATAGCGGTCCCTACCAAATAACAGTGAAAACATGGATTTCCAGAAAATACTGTCAATGGCAGAATGGAGGGGAAAGAGTTAAGTAGATTTGAAATTCCAATGGACATTACCAGGACTACACAAAAATTCACATCCCCAGAATTGGGAACATATCTGTTTTCTTTATAAATCAATATTTTCAAACAATGTGAGTTTATAAGACAGTCTGTAAAACTATAGCTGCGTTTACATGGACCCTAATAGCACAATCGGAATAAAAAAGCCACATGTAACCACGTCAATCGGAATGAATTGGACAAATTTCATTCGGATCGCAGGGGGTGGTTTATTCCTTTTGTAATCCAATCAAGAGGACATGTTAATGCTTTTTGGATTGAAAACTGAAACAGGAGAGTACTGCGCATGTGCAATGACGTAAAAATAGCGTAATGATGTATGACGCGTGGAACGAGCTGTTCTTCCCGTTGAAAAAAGTGTCATAAATGAGTGTCCTGTCATTCTGGAGTTCTTTTTCCACTCATTGTCAGGATAACGTCCCACCAGTCCTTGTTTCATATTCTTATCCTCAGATGATTGGTTTTGTGCTTGGGAAAAAAACGCTTTTATTGCTTGATAAATACAAGCAGTACGACTCGACGGTTCATGTGCTCGTCGTCATCTAATTAGGACCCGAAATATTAAGTCTGTTTTTTAAAACAAAGAAAAGGAGGATGGTTAGTATGCAACAACAGTGGGATACTCTGTATATTCGTACAGTGTGCGCATGTCAAAAATTAAATCTGACCAGAAGCTTGTGACATAAACGCACACATCAACCCCATCACTTTATTTAGCGTTCATATAAACACTATGTTCAGATTCATCAATCAGAAGGAATTCTTTCAGATTGAAGGAAAAAGTGTCCATGTAAACTTAGCTTATGTGATTTTTAAGAGGCTATCCAATCAAGAGTAAACACAACTGCAAGCCAAGTCTTTTGAGTACAAGTATTGACCAAATATACTTAGACTTTTCTGTCAGTTCAAGTCAAGTATACTTAAAGGTGCCCTAGAATTAAAAATTGAATTTACCTCGGCATAGTTAAATAACAAGAGTTCAGAACATGGAAATGACATACAGTGAGTCTCAAACACCATTGTTTCCTCCTTCTTATGTAAATCTCATTTGTTTAAAAGACCTCCGACGAACAGGCGAATCTCAACATAACGTAACAGTCGGGGTGTACGCCCCCAATATTATTTGCAAATGCCAGCTCATGTTCAAGCATTAGACAAGGGCAGGACGTCTGGATGTGCACAGCTGAATCATCAGACTAGGTAAGCAAGCAAGAACAATAGTGAAAAATGGCAGATGGAGCAATAATAACTGACATGATCCATGATATCATGATATTTTTAGTGATATTTGTAAATTGTCTTTATAAATGTTTCATTAGCATGTTTCTAATGTACTGTTGAATGTGGTTAAAGTTACCGTCGTTTCTTACTGTATTCACGGAGACAAGACTGTCATTATTTTCATTTTTTAAACACTTGCAGTCTGTATAATTCATAAACACAACTTCATTCTTTATAAATCTCTCCAACAGTGTGTAATGTTAGCTTTAGCCTGTTAGCCACAGAGCATAGCCTAAAACTCATTCAGAATCAAATGTAAACATCCAAATAAATACCATACTTAGGCGATTAGACTTGCTGCATGACGAACACTTTGTAAGGAACAATTTTGAGGGTTATATTAGCTGTGTGAACTTTGTTTATGCTGTTTAAGGCAAGCGCGAGCTCCGTGGGCAGGGAGCAGGAGCATTTAAAGGGGCCGCACAGCCTAAATCGGCTCATATGTAATGATGCCCCAAAATAGGAAGTTAAAAAAATCAATAAAAAAAAATCTATGGGGTATTTTGAGTTGAAATTTCACAGACACATTCAGGGGACACCTTAGACTTACATTACATCTTTCTACGTTCTACGACACCTTTAAGTGTAATTTTAAGTAGGTACATTTCTGACAAGTGAAAAAATCTTTTTTTAATTTTCTTTTTAATTTTCATCTTTTTTCACTTGAATAAACTTTTTTGTAAGGGAAGGCATCCATGAATACATGCAGCAGAAAGGCCTGAAACCTATTTAGCCTTGACTGTTTTGTTAATTTAACATGGCCTCAATTCCCTTATTATTAAAAAAAAAAAAAGAAAAAAAGTTGCTATATAATAAAAATATTAAAGACACAATTTTCTATTAAAACTGTAGAAGTTTTCGTCCGCCACACACCAAAACCTAATGTATGGTTTCTGAATCCTTAGAATATAACACATGAACATCTGTCTTACAGCTTCTTCAGTATTCCAATGAAGGTCATATGGTTTTGGAACAATAAAAGTGAATATTTTGCTGTAAACTATTCCGTTAAAGTGTTTTTGGACAATAGTTCCATACTTTAATTTTAACACATTTCCATAATGCTAACATTAATCGTGGTCAGTAAAAGGGGGGAAACATGGATTTAGTTGTTTGGAATTCTGTGCACGTTGTGTGTAGGTGGAGGGGCCAAAAAACACATTATGCCGGTGTTGTGAAATTGTGCTGACTCCTGTTTTGTGACGTTCATTTCTTCAATCTCTCAGGCACAAAAGAATGGCTTTTTTGAGAGATGATGTTTTCCCGAGACTAAACAGCCCAGTGCCAGACAATAAGATGAATATGGCTGATAAACATACAATAAGTAAAAGCATTCACCTGTCAGTGTCTGTTTTTGTGCTAACCCATTCAAATTGTGCTGAATGTGAAAGCGAAATGCAATCAGTTTGAATAATCTCGCTGTGTGGTACACCATTCATCTCCATCAGCACAGGGCAATAAAGCGTATTTTCCATTAACTCTAATTAGGTCTTGGTATTTTCCAGAGCTTATGCCATCTTTAGCCTGAGTAAGTATTGTTGAGTTAACTTCAGCATGTGCTGGATTCTACATTCTCTCTCTATAGACACTCAGATAATTGAGGTCACTTATTCACACTGCATATCATAGACGAGCATCATAGTCTTTGTATTTTTGTTCTTGTTCTTGACTGTCACATTACAAAGCTGGCTGATGTGACTGAGGCTACCATTCAGAACTGATTTGAGAATTCCTTTTAAATTAGAATTCATTTCCTGAATTTGAACTATTGCAGCATGTAGATTTGTAATTTGAATTTAAGTAGAATTTTTATGTCAATATTTATAAAAATTCCTCTGTTAATGTGTTGAAGACACATGCAAATTGAAAAAACACCAGCAAATTAAGAAAACATCATCATCAGTTTGACAGCACGTGTGCTACAAATAACCAACACAACCAAATAAACCAAAGCACCTTTCTGTATTTGGTTGCGTTGTGATTATTTGCAGCACATGTTTTGTCAAACTGATGATGATGTTTCTTAATTTGCTGGGTTTTTTTCTATTTGCATGGGTTTTCTTCGGTTGCAGCATGCTGAGCACTCTCGGCCACCATACTATTCAGTAAATTCCACTTCCCATCATTCTAACTCAACTTCCAAATTCTAATTCAATTCAAATTCAGTCCAAATCATAAACTGGAAAGGAGCTAATTCTTAAATTTTTTTCCCCCCAAACCTTGGGTAACACTTTATTTCTAGACTGTAGACTGTAGTAAACTGTTAGTAGACTGTTAGGTTAGGCTCAGGTGTTTGGGTTCGGGTTAGCAGAATACATAAATTGCCATGTAGTTGCAAAATTACTTATAGTCAGTAAAAAGTCTATTGGCGAACCATCAAAGTAAAGTGTTAGCAGATATTAAGCAGACAGTCTACTAGTACTCCAATGAGAGTTAGTTGACATGTAGTTGCAAATGGGGCCGGATCTTCGTATGTATTTTCATTTTCTTGTAAATGTTAACATAGTATGGATGCGAGTGCAATGGTTAAACATGTCCATCTAGCATGTTTACATTGAAAAACAATGAAAAAGTAATGCAATGGTATGGGTAAAATGTGTTCTGTGTGAACCAGACCCTTCTGCATTATTAAAGTTGCATTTATTACTACAACAGTAGGCTTCTGTCGTGTTACTTTACAAAAGGTCACTGGACAGTAGAAAAGTGAAAATGGTAGCATTTTATTTAAAGTGCCCCTATAATGCTATTTCAAAGGTATATGGAGAGGCGTGTTATAAAATGTCCAGTATAAATAAATGTAAGGTCCCACTTTATATTATACAATGTACTTATTGGGTTCAGATTGAATTGCAAAACACTTTTGCTGCTATTGAGATGGGATACGGGTAAGGTTAGGGAAAGCTTTGGTGGTGTGGGTAGGTTTAAGGGTAGGGGTAAGGGTTAAGGGATGGGTCAACAGTGTAATTATGAATGTAATTACAGAAATTAGTTACAGATGTAATTACATGCAGGTGTTTTTAAAATATAAGTACAATGTAGAAACGTTGTACACAGTAAGTGCATTGTATCAAATGATTAATTTAAATGTAAGTACATAAGGCCACTTATAAAGTGGGTCCAAATGTAGATATTAAGTTATTATCTACCAATTCCCCCATTAAAAAAAAAACAAAAACAAAAAAACCACCTGCCCAGGATATCTGCCAGCAGACCCTTCTATATAGGGCCAAGAACCGGGCCTGGATGCAAAGTTACTTATAGTTAGTAGAATGTCTAAATCCAAAATTGTCACCGAACTACATAACAACTTGCAATATGGAGACAGAGAGCAGCTTGGATTGTGTGTTGTATGTCAGGTATTAGTGTTTACTTGGTCTTTATGTCTTTTTTCATTGGCTCTAAGATTCTGTTTAGTTTAGCTTTGCAACTTTATATGGGGCCCCTGGGACACAGCGCCTCTGATTCGCTACTTTTATGGCTCTGGACTGCCTTTAAGGACTCAGTGCAGGCTTGCACGGCAGATTTAAAGAGCCTTGACTTAAAAAAAAAAGTGCTCTGCTCAGCCTTTCTGTCTGTGTGTGTTGTTGCCAGCATCCAGGGTTTTGATCATGTCTCACCATTGTGGCAAAATATGACAGGTAAATGGAGGCAAGCTTTCCAAGAGAATGCAGATTAGCATAGTGCATCTACAAATTTATTTCTCAGCTCGGAAAAATACACAAGATAATATCCTTAGAATATATTGAACTTATTGATAGCAAACAGACTCAGTTGGTAAACATGATACTTATTGTGAGTGAAAATATTGAGACAGACAGGTAATGATAGTCTGAACATGATAGATATGCTGTTTGGCAGTCTGAGAGAAACCTCTGCATGACTGTTAGAGATAATCTGCTGTGACACAGAGGGTCATAGAAACTATCTTCCAAGAAATATATCCAAAGTGAAATCCTAATTTTCTCTTGGCCTGGGATGTTTTCCTCCTCGGAAATCCCTGTCATATTGATCCATTTGAAACTGTCATGCTTGGTAATAGCAAAGATAATCTTACATAAAGCCAGGTTGTGTGTCTGCCCACTTCCTCTCGAGACGATTTACCACCACCCGCTCACAATGAATAAATAAACAGAGAAAGGAGATAGAATCTTATATTTCATTCTATGTGGGTCTTAATTGTGCAACAGAGGTGACAAGCCTGAATAAAAAACTGCTGAAAATTTCCATTGAGTTGATGGGTCTGTGAGTGTAATGTGACATTAAATATATGGCAACATTTGTTCAGCATCAGTTCCTGCTTAAAACCTGAGAGCGATCCTAACCTTTAACCAATGTCAAATGCTGCTGTTTGCCTAGTAATTAACATGAGTTATTCAGAATGACATTTTTCCTCAGTTTTGGTGAATTAGTATTTTGAGAAACATTTGTGTGGAAATATAAAGAAAATATGACGTTTCCACCAATATTTTATGAAGATGGATGGATGGATGGATGGATAGATGGAGGATATACTCTTAAAGATAAAGGTTCCAAAAGAGTGTTTTCTCAACAATGCCATAGAAGAACCATTTTTGGCTCCCCCAAAGAATCTTTCAGTGAACGGATCTTAAAAGAACCTATTTTTCCTTTTTAAACCATAAAGAACCTTTTGTTCAATGGAAAGGTTCTTTGTGGAACCACCAATGTCAATAAAGAACCTTTATTTTTTAAGAGTGTTCAATGAGAGCCATTGACTTTTAATATATGGACAAACACAGTTGAAACATTTCTTCAAAATATTTCTTCACATTTAAAATGTACAGACCAAAAATATTGATGATCATTGCATATCAAACATTCTGTCCAATCAAATGCTCTCTCGAATATCAATGTCCATTCCACAAGTAGCACCTTCCTCACACTAGCAATAGAAAGCAGCAAATCATGGTTCATGGCTGTGATGTAGCTTACAGTTATTATGTATTTCTATGTGCCCAATCCTCCTGTTTCAATATGAAATACATCAACCGAGAAACTAAAACTGGCATTTCAAAGCAATTTCATGGGGTATTTACTCTGTCAAAAGTTCTTGCCTAATACAACCATCACCCTATCCTTTTTTAGATCAGGAATCATATCTCAGACATCTATATGCAGCTCTAAATAGCCAATACTTATGTTTCATGTATGACTTAACCTGACATTTGTGTGCTATTAAGGGAAACTCTGCATAAAGAGACTGTGAGAAAGGTTTCGGTATCGACTTCACTAGCATCCGTAACAGCCTCTCTCTTGCTCTCAGAAAGTCTTTGTCTTTACCTCTGATCAATATTACCAAATTAACATTTCCAACCCCCATTTCAAAACCACAAACCCTCTAAATTAGTCATTAGAAAAGTATCTCAGAGGCAGCACAATCTGTGAGTAAAACCTGCACTCATTCAATAGTGGATAAAGCAATTTCACCCTTACATTCACCTCAGACACACACATGAACAAATGGGCAATACTCATCACAGTTTTTTATGCTCTACTTGACAAAACGTCAGGTGATTTTTATTTTTATTTTTCTAACATTATATTTTTGTATTGTAATAATTTCACATTCAATCTTCAAATTAATGTAGAAACAACATAGAGACAGTATATTTTAAATATTTGAACAGGAAATATCCAGAATCAAAGCAGTTATCAAACACTTCACAGACTTCATTACATAATGCTCAATTAAGAGCAGTGAGTGATTTTCTTTTTCTTTTTTTTAATATTAATGACAGACTGTAGCAGGTTTATTAGTCTGCTGTCACTTTAAGTCCTGCCGCACATGACGCAGATCTGCATCCTGTTTCCCCCAACTATTTCCCCTGGTTTCACAGACAAGGCTTAAACTCAAGGCAGATTTATACTTCTGCGTTGAGTGTACGCCATAGCTACGGCGTAGGCTGTGTGCGTAGCCTACGACGTAACCTAACGTGCACCTCTTCAAAAATGTAACAACGCGTCAATTCTACGCAGACCACAAGCGCTGTGATTGGTCTGTTAGAACCCCACCCTCGGGTCAAAAAACTGGCGCGGAACACTCAGATAAGAACGAGCGTTTTCAACTTCCATATGAATGGAAGACACATGCAGTCATACTGCAACAAATGTCGTTACCTTTTTGCCTCTTCTATTTGTAAGCTTCTCTGACAACGTACATGACAAGATGCTTCTTCTTCGGTTTTTGCCTTGATACTCAACATGACCGCGGACACTGCCTCCTAGTGGTCTGCATGCACGACGCAGAAGTATAAAAGAAAACAGGGGCCGTATTCACAAAACATCTTAAGGCTAAAAGTAGCTCCTAAATTGCCCATTCAGGAGAAATTCTTAAAAATAATGGGCATGTCAGTCCTAATTTTAGGAGTCCTAAATTTTTGCTCTAAGAGTATTTCACAAAGCATTTTAGCGCTAAAACTAGCTCCTAAATCTGTGAAACGCTAGGAGTAGTCAAAAGGACTTCTAAGTCACTAAGACAAAATCACAAACAGTCCTAATCCACCCAAAGACACTGAACACCATTGAGGCAGTAGCGATAGAGCCTTGGGTGCTGAACCTTTTCTTCGTAAATGCATTACATTTTGATTTATAGATTTAAATCTACAATGAGATGCCAAAAATAAATCTTCAACAAATAAATAAATATTGTCCGATTAGCTGTGACAGTGGTTTTCATGAGTTCACACTTACAAATGATTGAATAGAGTAAAAAAAAAATTAAAAAATAAGCGTATTTGGTGTGCTGTCCAAGGGGATCGAGGGCTCCGAGATGCAGACATCCAAGAGGCGGTCCACAATTAACTGTATATACTAGTTTAATTAGTGACACTTAGCCTACATTTTAAAACCTTTATTTGAATATGGTAACATTTTTATTATAAATATTCATTTGAATTTGTATTTTAAAACCTTTATTTGCATATGGTAACGTTCTACAATACTTCTATGATTAAATCGCTGACTCCTCCCCCATCAGCCAATCACTGTGTGTTTACTCCATAGCAACGAGGTTAACCCCGCCCTTACTCTTAGCTTAAGACTTCAGTCTATTCCTTAGTAAAAGTTTGTCTCAGCAGCTTTGTGAATAGGTTTTAAGAGAAAACTCTTAGCTAAAAACTTTTACTGCTATTTAGAAGAACTCTTAGTGGTAAGATAAAATGTTTTGTGAATACGGCCCCTGATGCATAGCCTACGGCACAAAGGCTCCGGCATAGGTTCGATATCATCCTTTAGTCCCAGACTAAAATGCATGTTTGAGCTGTTTAAACTAAAAGCAACATGCACTAATAAATCTTATGTCAGTGTCATTGTTTAGTCTCAAGATGCACACCAGTAATATTTTTTTCTAAGGCATGTTTATAAAAGTTACTTAAATGCCCTAATTGAACTAGACCTAATCCTGGCTTAATCTAAGCCCTGTCTGTGAAACTGGGCCTTTGTGTTCAATTTAGTCTTTATTTAACTAATTTAAGATTGTGTTTACGAGGATACTCGACAAAACAGGTATTTTGGCACAATTTTGTGTGTTTTCGTCCGTTCAAGCACAAAAGAGAATGTGGCCGGTGTTAGTAGGTAGCACAATTCGACAGTGGTGAATGCTATCAGCATCATATGTGGTTTGAGGCTTTATTAACGTCCTTACCTACCCCTACTCTAAACCTACCCTTAAAACAATGCAAATATAGTGTTGGTAGCACAATCTAATAGGTAGTATTATTCGTCAGAACACTGCCGCGCTGTCTGAAGCGGCTTTTTGTGTGCACGAGTCATGTGTGTCCAACGCTATCTAGCGACCAATACGTATGTATTTTACGAGGTGGCAAATTCATACAACCTTACTTGTACCAATTCATTCGATTTGTCTAAACTGGTAGGTTTAGGGGCGGGGTTAGGGGTAGGTCAATTGTACAAATTCGGCAACTTGTACATTATGTACTATTTAGCAAAATACATACAAATTTGTACGAGTGAGATCATACGAATTCGTACGAAATTAGCCACCTTGTAAAATACATACGAATTGCCACGAGGTCGGGTTGGTGTGTATGTCACACAGACAGGAGATTCACAGACAGCGTTCTCTTTTACGTCAAAAACTTGAATAACAGCATGATCATATAATGTAGCGATAGCTAAAGGATGACAGAAAAAAATGGATTCTGCGTAAATTGCATTAAATATTTTTAACGTGTTACCTGAAAAAAATAATCTCATATGTTAATGCATCAATTTTGACAGCACTAGTACATATACAAAGTATGGAGGGATCATACAAGGGTGTTTCCGTTAGCTGAGTTTTGTAGCATAGTAGCTGGTTTCTAGCTGGTCTACTTTGGTCACTGTCCAACAACCATGTCCCAAAAAGCTGTTTGACCACTTTTAGATGTATGATCAGGATGGACCAGCAAATGATCACCTTAAACCAGCTAGAAACCTTCAACCAACATAGCTTATTATCTTAAACTAGATTCTCCATTTAGTATGTTACAGGTATACACTGAACAAAATGGAATCTTAAATAACAGAATATTTGGATTATGCAGTATAATGGACAGTTAAATATTGATTTACATAATCAAATCTAGATCAGAGATGTCATGCATAGGTAGCAGGGGATTTCAGCTTGCAGTGTGCTGCATTAGTGTAATTGCTTTTTTGATCCATTGATCTTTGAGAGCATTGGCTTGGTGATTATTTGAATTAGTCCACTGTTTCTCAGGCCTGAAATTCTCTCTTCTAAACATGATTAGCCAAATCTATGATCTCTGAGTTATCATATAAAAGATAGACGTTTCAGGTGTGATTGTTCAACTGATTATCTTCATTCATCATGTGTTAGTCAATGTAAGGCTTCTTAGGGTCAGTTGACTGCTGACTAATGCACTGACTCCAAGCTAAGACCCATTTGAAAGAGAGATAAAGTAGATTTTATTCCATCTGATGTGAAAATTAATGCTTTGGTATGAGTAAAGATGAGATAATTGTTGGAAAACCGGAAATGGCCTTTTCTGGTTCCTTTGGTTAAGTTACCATTTTAGAAAAATGTGTTTTTATGATGGAGAATGGAAAAGGAATGATAACCAAATCAACAAGGGATATAGCATATAGACACATGCGTTCAAATACTAATAGAAGATTTGTAAGGGTTATAATAACATTGTTATTCTTTTTCTGCAGAAAAGTGCCCCAAAATATTAGGATTAAGCTGCATTTGCTATTTCAGATGGAGAGATTTTAGACAGAATGTTATCTGCTTTATATTCAAATAAGCTACACCCCTGAGATGGTGAGCAGCATGAATAAGTTGTTTCAGAATGGAAAAGCACTCACGAAAAAATGATGACAAAGTCAATCTGCTACCTGCAATTGCTCCACCAGCCTAAATGAAAAATGACCTTGACTGACAGATTTTAGTTTGATGACTTCATCCAAGATCCAAAATGTATCTTACATGCTTTCTTCTGGCTTGTGACCAAATTGGCTGTGAAAGATAAACGATTTTCTTCACTGCATGTGAACAAACAAGTGTGTGTTCTTTTAATTGAGAACATAAAACATTTATCTTGTCAGCACCTACAGTGTTTCAACAGTTTTGCCCTTTAGCATGGTCTTTTACCGCCACTAACAAGACAGGAAAAAATAGCTGGATTATAAATGAAAAAAAAAAAAAACACACAAAAAAAAAACAAGTCTGTCTAACTGGTCTCATGCACTCCTGAAAAGAAAAAAAAAAATATTTTCTCACTTTTGCTCATTTGTTTCAGTGAGATTTGTTTATATAAATATTGCAAATACACATATATATTATACAGGAATGTGATATTGTTTTAGTTCATTACACAAGACGTTAATATTGAGTAACTTAAATGTACTTCCACAGAGTAGTTGATGTGTTTCATCTCTGAATGAATCCAGTGTTGTCAATGAGTCACTGAATCATTCACTCTACAAATCGGTTGATAAATATGCTCATAAAAGATGGTCATTTGTTTCGTTCCCAAATGAATCAGCATTTTTGAATGAATTGGTTTTGAACAAATGGTCGTTGTGTCCAAAACTGCATACTGTACGGCAAGTACTGCATTTGGTTTGAAACTTGCTGCACTTCACTGCCATTCACAACTTGTAAAGTGTTTATTGGATATGCACAACAGAATCTTAACAGAAGTAGTAAGTTATTCAGGTACTTTTTGCTTATTGTTTTATGAATACTATGAATTTGGACTCAGCTCACATACTATATAGCATGGAAGTAGGCATAATCGGACACATTTTTTTGTTTTGTTTTGGAAAGTAAAACCTTTTGAGCAAATAGCTGAATTAATGATTCAATGACTCACTCATAAAGGCAGCCACTTGTTTTATTCTGGAATGAAAGGGCGTTTTTGAACAAATCGGTTGAATGAATGTGACTGGTGATGAAAGAGCTGGATGGATGTCAAGATTTAATCGGTTCCTCTCACAAAGTGGAAATGAGTATTTTTTATGATGTTTTAATGGTTTTCCATAATGTTTGAAGTTTCAAAGCTCCAGTCTTTCTCTCTCTCTCTCTCTCTTTTTTTTTTTTGTTTTGTTTTGTAATTGCATTAAAAAAAAATCTTGGGTTTGAAATTCTTTGGTGGTGGGTAAATGATGACAGATTTATTGATTGATTGATTGATTGATTGATTTTTTTGGAGGGGAAATGGGTGGATGGGATTTTTTTTTTTTTTTTTTTTTTTTTTTTTTTTTTGAAATTAACTAAAATGTAGGCCACTTCAATGGAAATTGTTTATGTAAAACTGGTGCTGTGATTTACCCATGAAATAGGGTTCTAAAAGTCTGCGTCCTTTCATCATGAGTGCAGGATTCTAAGAAGAGCACTACCCACCTGGTTTCTGGGATTTAAGACTATCCGAGTAGCTTGAAGCAGATTCTCAAGTGGTTATTACTGTGTCTGTATTATGTACTGAAAAGGTCAATCTACACTAGATTCTCTGGCTGGGCTACTAGACATTTCGTGACAAAGAACAGGTCAGTGTGGACATGCCTCTAAAAACAAAAGCCCTTTCCAGGGATTTCTCCAGCCTTCCAGTGCATTTTGAGTAGCTCTTGTCAGAAAGTAATCTCTTGCCTAGTGCATTTGAAAATAAACCTCTATGCATGAAATACTGTGCTTGTACTATGTGTTATGGTTCATAATGCATTGTCACATTAAATAAAATTGAGCATTAATACTGTCTGCTGTTTGCAGAGGCAGTGTAATGAATCTTTAATGGTGCTTTCTGAAATGTGTGGTTCATCTAAATTGACCCAGTGCAGAACAGTTACTATAGCTATAACTTTGTTGAATTAAAAGAGGATAAACTCTCCCTTAAATGAGATGAGAGGGTATTTATATACTTTTTATTCAGGTGAAGTGCTTTCATATAAGAAACCAAAAGGATTGCCATTGACAGCTGGGGAAAAGGTCACATTTCCTCTTAATTCTAAACGTACCGCTTATTCTAGCGTTACGAATGTGTCAGCGGTATGATCTTAAAATCTATTATAAGACCACATTCTTCCATAAGATGCACAAATCACTTCAAAGACACCAATTGAAAACTTTTAAAATATATAACCTGTACACCACTTAGTGCTCAAACACATCAGAGTAAGCCTGTCGAATTTAGCGGCAAGAATTTGTTTTTGAGACTAATTCTAAATGAAAGTCTGCTGATTGACACGGCAGGCTATTGATCTGTTTATACGCGGCCATTTAACAGTCCTGAACTCATCTGAGAACCTATTCAGAGGTAATCAAAAATGCCATGTAGACCCAACAATCAAAGCTCACCAAATTACTCGCTCCATTTTCTTGATCCACTGAGGCTGGTTACTGTCCTTTTGAGAGTTCTAACAAAAGAAATCAACGGACAGAGTATTGATCACTGGAGGTGTGGTAAATGGAGGCTCTGACAAGATGGCTCTGAACACACCTCTTCATGTTGATGGCTCGCTCTGGGGAAAAGTGGCTTTCTATTAAACGGTACATGGCAAAACAAGAGGCTTGATGAAACCGCGGTTAGCATTAATAAAAGCTTAGCTGCACAGACCTTCATGAGAAATGTGATCTGGTAGATGAAAAGGCAACATTTAAGGGCACGGATTAAGATGAGACAGATGAGTTTAGATGCTAGGTTAATGACATTCTGAGGTTATGAAAAAGTTAAGAATTCATAAAACAGTTAAACTGCATTTGCTTGTAGTATATCTGTACAAAAATCTGCATGTTATGATGCTTTCAAGTCATGTCAGAAAGATTGTATTTACAAGCACCTTCATAAGTTGAAAAAAAGAATGCAAAAACACACCTGAGACATTGGCAGATGCTAAGTTCGGATGCATGCCTAGAGTTAAAAAATGTGGCTGTATTTTTTGTAAAAATGGAACATCGCCATCTTGCACCCAACAAAGTGATTTGAATGCACGATGTTGTAATTATGACTTCCCAACTCATAAATACGAACTTTCCAGTCAGACTTGAATACAATATTCACTACAGAGTGCTGCAGTGATGACATTGTGATGACATTGATGACATACTAACATTTGTTAATTGTAATAATCTTCACAAATGAATTTTTTCAAATTAATTTTTATGAATTTTTAAGTCTAAATACATAAATAAAAAGCTAAAAGAAGGCTATAAGCGAACTACAACTTTTTTCAGTCTTCATTTAAAAAACCTTGAAAAATTGAGTTAGAATAGTTTGCTTGATAGTGATTATGAACACAACGAGGCTGTAAAAGCAGACTAGTGAGTAGATGAGTTTACCTGTACGGTGTGATGATGTTTAATGTCCACAAAAACCTCTGTGGTCCCATTTAGCCACTTGTTATAAACTGCCTTTTCAAGATGATTAAAAAGTATATAATGCGGAAGTTGTGGTCTAATAATTAGTGAGTAAGACTTGTAACCCGAAGGTCACTGTTTTGAGTTTCAGTACTGGCAGGAAATGTATGTGGGGAGAGTGAATGAACAGCGCTCTCTTCAACTCTCATTACCCACAACTGAGGTTCCCTTGAGCAAGGCACCTAACCCCCAGTTATTCCCCAGGTGCTGCAGCAAAATGGCTACCCACTGCGCGTGTACACTTGGTTGTGTGCACTTGGATGGGTGAAATGCAGAGCACAAATTCTGAGCACCATACTAGACCACACGTCAAGTCACATTATCTTTTTCACTTTCACTTTAAAGGGACATGAGACTGAGTAAATGACTGATTTGTATATATATATATATATATATATATATATATATATATATATATATATATATATATATTAGGGCTGTCAAAAATAGCGCGTTAACGACGTTAATTAGTTGTTTGTTGTTAATTACGTAAATTTTTTAACGCATTTCACGCATGCGCAGTGTGACAAATTATTCAGGTCATGAAAGTCAGGGAAGTGGTTGGGAGCTACAGGCCAGATGGAGCAAGGTGAGCAAAGTGGACGGATTCAAATTTAAAAAGATTGATGATGGTACAGTTAACAAGTACAAGGTTAAACCAAGTAAAATATCAATAACATGTATGCATGTATGTAGTGTTAATTTCGTCAGACAAGAGGAAATATGTTCGTCAACGACCTTTTTTTTCATGACTAAAACGAGACGATGGCAAGACTGCACCACTGTCCAAAAACGCTCACTAAGACAAATTTAACATGAATTTGACGAAAAAAGACGAGACGAAAATGTTTTGCATAAAATAAAAACTAAGATAAAATCTCTCTTAATTTTCGTCTACAATCGTCTCTGCTTTTTCATCAACCGTTAAACCTTTAAAATATTCAGAACGAGTTCGGATCCCGCTTATTACATTGCTACCTACCAAATAAATCAATAATTTGACACAAAATTATGATTTAAAAGGAGTTTATTGATTTAAAAACGATTGTATTGCTTCCGCTAAAGAAAATAGTGCGCTCCGTCTCTACGGTTAGAATCCTGTGTGTTCATGGCAACGCTCTGTTTTTCATGGCGACGGTGTGTTATAGTTAGCAGCAGTCAAGAAACTAACAAAAAAAGATATGTGAATGACTAAATATGACTAAAACTAACAAGGACATTTGGCACAAGACTAAGACTTAAGACTAAATTAAAAATAGGTGGCGAAATTAACACTATATGTATGTAAAAAAAAAAAAAAAAAGAATAATAATAATAATAATGATAATAATAATAGTGATTAATCCACTGAAAATTCTGATTAATTTGATTAAAAATTGTAATCATTTGACAGCCCTAATATATATATATATAATTTTTTTTTTTTTTTTTTTTTTATTCCTTTAAAATAAGTCAATGTCATTTTTTTTACAGAAACAGTTTGTGTACATTTCTACTCATCATGTCAGTTATTCATTAAATGAAGATCAGAGGTTTGAAAACAGCATTATGGAACACATCTGGAAGCATAGTGTAGATCAGGCATAGGCAACGTCGGTCCTGGGCTGCGTCTGAAAACTGAAAAATGCTACTTTCGGAGGGAACATTTCAAGGTAGGAAGGCATCAAGGCACGTCCGAATTCAGTGTTAGCTTCACTTCCTGTTTCCTGAGATACCTTCATCTGATCGATTTTTGAAGGCAGCATAGATGTATTCTTAGCTGCCTTTGATATCCCACAATCCTGTGCTTTCCATTATGTGACAGTTGAGCTAGAAAAATAAAGATAGTGTCCAAAAGTTGAGTTTGCTGGCTAGTTTGTGAGTAAATGTACATTTTTGACCAACATTTTCCACTTTTGATGTCATTTTTAGTGAGAAATTACGTCTGTAGTAATTAAATATTTGTCTATATTGCTGTAGATCATTAAAGGTGCCCTAGAACCTGTTTTTACAAGATGTAATATAAGTCTAAGGTGTCCCCTGAATGTGTCTGTGAAGTTTCAGCTCAAAATACCCCATAGATTTTTTTAAATACATTTTTTAACTGCCTATTTTGGGGCATCATTAACTATGCACATATTCAGCGCGCGGCCCCTTTAAATTGCGCGCTCCCTGCCCACCTACCTAGGTTTTCGGACGCAGCCCTGGAGTGCTGCTGTCCTGGAGAGTTTAGCTCCAAACCTAATCAAACACACCTGAACAAGCTAATCATTGTCTTCAGGATCACTAACTCTACAGGCAGATTATTTTTTTATCAGGGTTGAAGCTAAACTCTGTCTGGTGTAGAAGAACACACTTGTATTCCTCTATGATGAATGGTGCTCTGGGACACTAGGGTTAGTTTTATCATAAGCAGTAAAGAGATCCTACAAATATCCCATGGCTTCCACTGTAACTGATAATATCTTGTATAGTTAGGAAGATAAATGCTGTATTGCAAAGAGCTGCATGTTTTGTCCATTCTTTCCACCCTCTTTTCCAGATTTCCATTTTGCTTGTCTTCTGCAAGCTGACTGAACTGTAATTTAGAGCTCAATATATCATCTGCATTTGCCAGGGATGGCTTTGACAGTCTGAAAACCCAGCATAACAGGTTTCTTACAGTCGAGTGTCCCGCTGTCTTTGTGGGCAATTAAAAATATTGCATGCACATATTAGCAACAGGGTTTTAAAAAATCATTCTGAAATGTGTGGAATTGATCAAAGTTCAGTGATCAAGTCGGACTTTGTATATTACTAAATTCACTTGGAAAACAGTTTGACATTAAATGTGGAGTGAGCGATTTCTGAGAAACACTGTAGAAAATGTAAATTACACAATTTTGTGAATAATTTTGTATATATTCTGTGGGTTTTTTTCTGAAAAAAATATTGTGTTTGTACATAGTCCTGGCTGTGTAAATAGGACAAAAAACAAAGGGGATCAGACTGATCCATGGAGAACCAAAACACTCTTTGTATTGCTTCAGCAATAGTGGGCGTATCCACTTATGAGGGGGGAGGAGAGAGAGAGTGAGCGAGGCATTCGTAGAAAGCATGTAGAAAGAGAGAGAGCTGAGATATTACCAGAGAGGAAAAGGTCACATTAATATAATTTGAAGAAGGATCACGGTCAGGCAAGAGCTAGAATCTGCATTAATAATGGAAAGGCATTCCAGACGTTAGAGCGGGGGAAGGCCTGAAAACAGATGCCGAGTTTGCTTTGTTTCTGCTCAATATGTGAGTAATATATTTTTTTTATGCTGTTGTTGTTGAATCACAGCTGATTTATCACTTACACCAGCTGTTAGTGGTTGCCTGTGTTGCACAGCATGTTCATTATTTTGGGGCGGAGCAATTAAGGGAGGGGTGTGTTTGTTTGGGTGTCAATGTTTCTCAGAAATTGCTTACTGTACCTTTTAAATGTTTCTCCCCTTATTCTAGTGTTTTACATTCCAATCATTTATTATTTATGGCCTGTATATACAGTGTTTATGCTGAATATAGAAGTATGTTTCCAACATTTATGTAAACCTTATTTGCATGCCTTTGTAACCATATAAGATGAAATGTGAGCCTGTGAGCTTTATTTATGCATCCATATCTAGTGGATCAAATCTTCATATTGCAAACTGCTGAAGGAGAAAGATGTACTTTTCCAAAAGGGATATGCATTTTCATCATGCGAACACATTTGATAAAATAATTATAAAAACCTAGGGCAAAGCAAGTTGTCTCTAAAAAGAAAAAAGACAATATTAGAAGACATTCGATGTCATAATAGAACTGCTTGTTCAATTTATTTGCATGTTCAACTATCATACACATTCATGAGTCTCTCTGTACTGTAACACACAAACATATGCTTTACACACATTCACAGGAGTCTTCGTCAAACACACAGCAAGCTCCATCAATGACCTCTTCTAAGTAGTGCACAAAGATTAAAGTAGCTCATGTGATGGGTAAATTCACTTGTAAATAAAAACATGACATTAACAAAATCTCAACACACAAAAGTTCATAACGTGACACATTTCATTGATTTGCATGTATAAACATTGATGTTCAAGCACATTTTAAAGTGCACCTTATATAACCCAAGTGTCTTTTATTGACTGTTGAGTGGGATGCAGACTTGATTCAAAGGACAAATATCCTACTGTCATTGTCACCATTGTCATTGTAAAATAGGGAGTTGTAATATTAGATAATATCAGTGTTTTGATAAAATGTGACTGGTCATTTCTTGATCAGTGTAAAGAGCAGTTATTTGTCTTCTGCTCATCGCTATTATGTCTGCCAATAAATGTTCTACAGGGAATAGAATTAGGTTTCTGCATTCTTGCCGCTTTGACACCTTAATAAAAATAAGAGGGGGAAAAACAACAATGCTGGTACTTACAAACCAAAGCAGACAAAATAAAATGCTTGAAATATCTTGTCTTTACAAATGTGTGATATAATGTTAGTTGACAACATCCCATTTAGTAGCGTGAAGAAGGGTTTGCTGGGTGACAGCTAATTATGCTGCTAATTAGCCATGAACACAACACTTATAGAGATGATGACACAATATCCCAAAACGTCACATTGTGCGATGGTGATGCTGTGAATATGTAACCTGTTATTTCAGCTAAATTAACCGTAAGATATTTGTTAGTTTCTTAGTGCACTGTACAAAACCGGCATGAAAAAGACTGGTGAACTGTTAATCAAATAAGCCATGTTTTATAGAACCCAGAGACATTTTATTGTAAGATAAATATTTAGGATGTTCATTCTGCTGAATATAATACAACATGAAACAGTTCACTGTACATTTGATTCCACTGACCTCAGTCAGGCTATATTAATCTTCCGAGAATGGAAACGGTTTGGGACAGACGTACAGTCCAAAATCATGTACTGCCTTATAAGGTCCTATGCCATGTCTAATTAGACACATTTTTTGTCAAAGTCGAATTTAAATGCATTATAACTCATTGAACGGAACGTCTGTCCCTCACAGTCTCTTTTTCATTTTCGTAACATCAAATAGTACAACATCTACCTTGACTAAGGTCTACTGCAGTGTCAAAGACTTTGAAATGAAAAGTGTTTATTCCAGTGCAAACTCTACATATGTTTAAGCTCAAAACATTTTATAGTTTATAATCCTCAATATGACTGATGCAAAGAATGGAGGGATGTTTCTAAATCTAAATGATGTGATTATTCTAAACAATCTGTGCTTGATGATGCTGATCAAAAAGTAGTTATGGTGACTTTGGTGTTAGGTTTTTGATTGCCTTGAATCATGATGTGGAGAAATGCTGGAGTTAGACTGTTAATTTTGTTCACTATTGCTACAATATACATGTGCAAGCGTTCACTAACATGGCATAGTCATTGTAAACAAATGTAGCCATGGAGTGATAATATAGTATATTTATATATATTTATAATTTACCTTACACATTTAAATATATACTGTACAATGCACAATATTCCCTCTGAAATTAAATGAATGAGAAGTATTTTAAATCAATTAAGATAATGAGCAACAGCCAGGCTGTGGCATCCAATTAGGAGCTTAGACAACGACTCCCATATCATTAAAATTAGATTTACTTTGTAAACAGGTGCAGCGTTATGCAGAGCACGAAAAATTTAATTCACTTTTAAGACAAGGAGGAAATACAGTGTAACTGTTCACGGTTTGACAGCCCCCGAAAAACCACTAACAGCTCAAAACAAAACCCTTGTAATGCCTGTTATGCCTCAGTTTGCTTGAGCTGGCATCACTGGAGGAGTTGAATTCTGACATGTAATAGAAAAACAGATATTGTAAGTAATGTAAAGCTATTTCACACTGGTAAGGTTTTTTTGTTGTCCCAGGGGAAACTCAGGCATAGAAAATAAGCTCTGGAATCTGGCCGCCCTGCACACCTGTGCCGTTGGTGCTGTCCGAAGAGCACTGAAACTGGAAGGTCACCTTCCCGCACTGAACTTCCGTCATACCCTCTTGTCCAAAATAACTCAGTTCATTTCCATCCAGAACTACACTGGCTGTATAGAAAGTGTCAGGCTCGATCTGAACCGGATACTCAAACCAAACGGGGAAGGTGTTGCTGGATCCATCTGAAAAGTACTTGCTAAGGTTGGTTCCCAGGACAACCCCTTGCCGTTTGAGCTCGATCTTGGCGGTGTACTCAGCAGAACCGCAGCTTGAGCCATAAAGTCCGAAACCGGCAATAAACACACGCTTATCGACGGCAAACTGAATGCTGTCGCAGCGCCCGCGATAACGCCACTGGTTGCTGCGGTAGGCGCACGACTGGAAGCGGTGGCACTTCTGTGGCGTCAATCCCTTACGAGGTTGGCTGACAAACTGCAGCTCGGGTTTCTTAGCCGCCGTGTACCATAAGAAAATATCATTGGTCTCGTTCAGCGTTAACACTCCTGATTGTGCTGCACCGTTTGCGAAATCATCAAGACCCATGGTTGGGATACGGATCAGGTAGACGGCTTGGCCCAGTACCTTGCGTTTGTTGTCAATACTTGTGTTCATCTCTTTCCGCTGGCATTCGGCCTCTGCCCAGCTTAGTGCCGCTTCAAACACTACAATCTCCTTAGCGTTCAGAGTCTCCCGTCTGAGGATGCTCTCCAAGGTCTGAGCGTCAATGTCACAAAAGCCTTCAGACTTAAGTGCCAGCTCAGCCTGAGCGTCAATGACTTCCCAGCAGCGTTGCGTTAGGTCTGGCTCTTCAAACAGACAGCTCTGAGACAGAAGAATACACGCATTCTTCGCACTCAAACTTGTTTCCAAGAAGTTGACGCAGGCCCGTGCCAGGTGTGGGACTATGTACTTTTTGGCTGCGTATAATGTTGCCAGTACGGTGTCTGCACTCAAGTCAATTTCGTCACAGTAAATGTACCTGAGAAACAGAAAAAAAATCAAGGTTAGCCAAAGAGGGTTAGCCATCATCTGCTGTAGTCATTTAAAATGGATGTAGTACTGTAGGATGCATTGTAGCCTGCTATTACTGGCCCAGCTACAAGCTACTATTTTATGATGTGCTACCAGCATGAACCACAATGTTTCTTTGCTCAAAGAAAAGCTGTACTGGAAATGGAAATACTACACTCTAAAAAATGCTGGGTTGTTTCAACCCAAAATTGGGTCATATATGGAACAAACCCAACCATTAGGTTAAATTTTTAAATAAATTTAACCCAATGGTTGGGTTTTTCCATTTTTGACCAAATTTTCGGTTGAAGCAACCCATTATTTTTTAGAGTGTATATTTTGCAACACCTCTTGATAACAAAAAGCACTATATTCTGACAATAGCCACGACTTTGTGGAACATGAATGCACTTGGCCTGTGATTGTGTCCTTGGGAACAGATGTTATGCTGAATTCACTCTATGATGCAGTGTGGAGATCTACTGCAAATCTAATACTATGTTCTGTAATGCATTCTGGACTAAAGGCGATAGCCTAAATAGAAGTAGAATAACGGACACAATGTTCTATAGGCGTCTTCGGCAAACAGAAACAAAGTATATAAACCAAAACACAGAATTTACACTTCTTTATGAGAGTGGGGGATGAAAGACACGGAGGGAGAGAGAAAAAAATCTCTCTCAAGAGATGGAGGGAGTGAAAGATGAGCCAGTGCAAGAGGAGAGAGAGAGAGTGGAGAACACAGAAGGACTCTCAAGAGAGATGGGTAAGCATGAGTTAAGATCTATCAGATCTTCTGTCATGGTCCTAAGCCCTCTGAGAGGCGGACAAGCTAAGCTCACTTCATTATTTATTCTCTTCTTGTTTAAGCTAGAGTTCTATTCAACATTAAGCATCTAGTGCCATTAGTGTTCAGAGTTCACTCTGATATATATAAAATACTTTGGGAATAAGCCACAGCCGTTGTGGAGATACCAACCCTGGCTCATTGAAAAAATATGCCTGTGGCAACATTTCTTCAAAACGATATTACATTGCTTCTTTCACGTGTAGCTACACTCTCGATGTAAAATATCAAATGAATGGAGCTAAAAGCATGTTCAGTTTTATCCGAAATGTGAAATCTGGCGTTTTATCACGATGGTTATTGTACGTCTCGCAGCAGTTCGGGAAATGAAACGTCCAGTGAGTGGAGTTAGATAAAATGCATTTGCTGACAAGTAGAACTAAAAAACGCCAGATTTCACGTTTCGGATTTCACGTTACAAGGCCAGCTAAATTCTGGTTTAAGTGAGTTTTTCAGCAGAGATACAGGGAAGTTAAATAAGAATGAATGGTGCCCCCTGAAGAGTGTTTATTGGCACTTGAGGAAATTATGCAAATCAGAAATACACTGTACATTAGCACCTGGTTCAACTGAATTGTGTGTGGTTAATAAGTAAAATGAGATTTTTGTTCTTAAATACCATGAGTAGCACAACTTATTTGTGAATTTGCCTCAAGTCATACTGGGGAGCTTTTTGAACTTAAATGATTTGAACTGAGAACTCAATTCAAAATGACATTTAAGAAGTCAAATTAAACTATTTGGTATCTTAAGTGTATTCAAATAAAACTAATTGCACAGTTGATTTCAATCAGAAAAGACTTCTTCCAAAGGCCATATCGTTTTTAATGGTTGAAGCGTTGGCTGTAAAGAAATTACATGTCAGTGTAGTCGATTAACCTTCTGGAAGAAGTCCAAAGATGGGATACTTAGATCAGAGAGAACAATTTGCTTCATTCCTGCACTTAATTGAAAACAATAATAACTAAATAATCTGTACAGGAAGATAATAATGGTTTAACCAGGCAGACGAGGAAAGGGTCAGCCAGCACAGACCTGACAGACAAGGTACAATTACAAAAGGAGTCTTACTTAAGCATAGCCAGAAAGGCTGGAGGTTCCACATCAGGGATACGGATCTCATCCTTGTCTTCTGCCAACTCTCCATAGAACATGGCATGGAAAACAGAGCTTCCCACAGCAAGGACATACTAATGAGAAAAACAATGATATATATATAGTCTAAATTATTTTTTAGCATAAGGAGCTATAGTATCCATCACTTCATTTTA
Source organism: Chanodichthys erythropterus (assembly GCF_024489055.1). NCBI lineage: Eukaryota > Metazoa > Chordata > Actinopteri > Cypriniformes > Xenocyprididae > Chanodichthys > Chanodichthys erythropterus. Next base: position 22,473,587 of record NC_090225.1, read on the forward strand.
AACCATTTACAGATTAACTCATAAGCAATGATTTTCAAACATCAAAAACAGTGCAAATCCATCAAATCAGCGTTGTATTGAAGGACACATGTGGTGTAAATGGCAAAGGTTCATACTGTTCAGCTATTGTTCAATCTCTATTTTTCCAAAGTGACCCATTTTTTATGACCTGACACTAAAGTAGTTTATGTCTCTCTTTTCTTTAACAAAAAACCCTGATTATTCTCCTCTCACTTATCAAAAGCCTTACAGGTGGTAGGTGATTGTTTTGTGTAATCATCCCTAAATTACATACAATCCATACAATAACACATTCTTTATTATAAACCTGAATCAGGAAGGCACAGCTAGCAATCTTTAATTCCTCACAAGTTGCCCTTCAGGGTTTCTTTCTTCTGAGTCGATTGCATTGTAAAGGTAATGCTTGGCTGTTTTAAATTTCAGCTTGATCCCATTCCCCTGGAGTCATTTGAGCGTGAAGCACACACAAAATTTCACCCACAAAGGCCGATGCTTAATTATGGCTGTAATTTCCCCCTGGGTTTACAAGACACATGAGTGCCATTCGTGTGAATGGCATTTGCTTTTCCCTCCGAAGCAAAGAGTGTTTCACAATGATGTGAAAGTGGCTGCTGGAGCTAAAAGTTATCTTACTGATGCTAATGGGCGCACGTAGCTAATGATGAAATCAGAGGCCAACACAGCATTGCAGATGCATTATATAACATGAGCAGAAGTGAATATTTATAATTCATTTCAGCATTACTTTCACATAGCATCCTTTCCAGTTAGCGAACTTAATTTTGGCCTTTTTAATGCTGCGTCAGTAAACTGTTCTTCTCCCCCAGGATCCCTCATGTGAAAAGCCCATAACAAATACATTGTAACTATAAGGAGCACCAAATAAATAGAGAGAGTAATTTTGCAAAGCACTCACATGCGAGGAAGCATTTCTTAGAAGCAAACATAACTTTCTCAAATAAAAATGATAATGTATATCTGAACGCCAGCCAAATGGACATCATAAAAAAGGTGCTCTGTAATAACTCTTCATGGCCCATTGCAATATTGGCTGTGGCCACAGCAAAGCAATACAATGCCCTTGCCTAAGTGAGCTTTATAAAGCATCACATATCAGCCGAACACAGCTTTCAATTCTACACTCTTAAATGGATAAAAGATGAGTCATGCCTGAATTGTAGGCACCAGATTAACCCTGTCTTTTTGAATGAAGTCTGAGAGTGAAACAAGAACCGATTTAAATGGGGTTTTAGTGCAGTTAAAATTGGCCTGCAGTTAAAAAAAAAAAAAATGTCATATATAATAAAGCCAATCCAATGGTCCCCATGAAAATTCTAGAACAAAAGCAATTGCTTTCCAAGAAGATCTCAAAGGGTTTACTAAGTAGAGATAAGTTCGATCAAGGGTGTGCAAAGTCATATGTGGAAAATATTATTTGTATCACATTTTGAATGCATTTGTATGGCGATTTTGTCAAATAAATTCTACTCCAAATAAATCTTGGTGCTTTTTTGAATAAAACAGTCATGATTAATAACATGATTTCATGTTTTTATACACAGCAGTATATAAAGATATATGTTAACAAATAATATCAGATGTAAAAATATAAACAAATTAAATGTATACATATAACTGTAATTATTCATTTTTTTCTCTGAAATTGTCCATGGATTCCCCAGCACCCCTTGTCGCCTCAGTCAGAAAACGCCTGAGTTAGATGACTATATATGTACTAATATTACAATATGGGATGCTGTTGAAAATGTATTTGAAAAATCGGTTGGTCGAATGTCTTTTGTGTAGTCAAAATCTGATAATCTTTCATTTTACCAAGCACCAATTAAGCAGTTCATTGAGAAAAAGCTTAAATCCACAGTGTGCATAAATAAAGGTACTATTCAAATATTTAAAAATGTACATGTGCTTTTGTACAGTTAGGGAACTTTAAACACTAACTCTGATTAATTAATACAGTATAAATCCAAAATGAGCAAAAGACAGACTCTCTGTCAAAAGACTCTCCGCACTTCTGTCTGCTTAACATAAATAATTGAGGAGCGTCTCAGAAAAGCACATGGCTGGCTAGACTGAAAACAAGAGAAAGAATTCAGCTGTCATTAGCAACAGCAGTGAAGCACATCGCAAACTTTAAATTCTGTTCCCTGGTAATGATGAGGTGACTTTGTAGTGCAGGTTAGGAGGTCTTACCTTGTGTCCCGGGAGCCTCTGAGTCCCTCCGGACTGACCGACAACAAAGTGAACGTCAGCCATCAGTTCATTATTGAACATCACAGAATTTCTGCAAAAGAAACAATTCAGGGGAAAGTTATTATTTTAAAAAACAGAGAAATTCCTACTTGATTATAAACAAGAGGGGAATCAATGTTTCTGTATTTCTCTCAAACATAAAGGAATTATCATATAACTTGAAATGACTATCAGCTTTTAAATTGCTCTTATTCAATTTGGAAGTAGAAAATCTATATCATGTTAATTTTAAAAGCAAATTAATCAGAATTGTATACTTCAGCTATTCACGTATAAAATGGTTAAACAGCATCTTTCTCAGGAAAATCCCTGGCTCCTGTCAAAAGGGAGCCTACAATAGCATCTTCTTCATGTATTATTGAGGTCTCGGCCACATAGGAGCAGTAGGTAAACAAGGAATGCTGTTCCAAAGTGACTACAAAGCCAGGTCTGAGAGCGCACATTTGTTTTGGCCGGCATGGGGCTTTCCCATGACGACAAAGTAAATATTACTCTTTGACTGAGAGCAAAGCCATGGCATACAAAACAAAACTTGTTCCTTTCTTTTGCCTCCTCTAGGACAATGCATACTGGGCAGAACAGAGACTGACAACTACACAATTTCAGAACAATCTCAGAGACATTAAATAACACTCCAACAATGACATTCAACACCCAAACCTGAACTTACTGAACCTGTATGAAATATATTCTTCCAAATATTCAGTCTGAAACCATCAGTGAAAATGCTCCAGTTTAATATAACTTATTTTTTAATAAATGTAATTTTATGTGCATTACAATTTGATAATTTTTTTTAGTTTTATCACCACAGCATTCAAGCTGCATGAGCTCCACAATTTACCCAGCATTAGGAATGTTTGAGAAAACCATCTTGCTTCAATACGCAAGAACGTGTCACAAATATGCTTATTTGATTAGAAATTAACTAGAAATAGTGCAGAATATTTCTTCAAAATGCTAAAACCTTTTATTTTCAGGTTTAAATGAAAGAAGAAAAAAAAGTCCCAGATTTGCAATGTGCTTCGATACTTTTGGACCCCACTGATTCAGCTATCAGCTATAAAGGTTCTGTTTTGTCTGTTCTGTTTGTCGACAGATGTTCTCTGCACGGACTTCTACCATACCAGTCTCTCGTCTCCCTCTCGGAACACATCAGAAGTTGACCTACCTCTCCCTGATGGTGGAGTAGAGACCCTGCCAGTTGCAGCATTGGATGGTGTTGTTGTTGTTCAAGTTCTGCTGCTGGTACTGCTGCACGGTGGTGGTCGACGCCGGCTTCTTAGTGGGAAAGATCTCCGCTGCCATCTTCTTCTTCTTCTTGGTTTTCAAGGTGATGATCTCATAGCACACAGGGGGCAGCTTGGACGAGCTGCTGGGACTCCCCTTTTTGGAGCCTTTACTGGACTTGCTCTTAACTGACTCTGGAAGCATCAACAAGAACGTCAGACATTTCATGTTCCTTCCCTTGGCATCCACCATGAGTGTGTTCACCTGCAGAGCAGTGGAAAAGCATGCAGAGAAGATGTTGGGAAGGAAAGGAAGGATCTGAGAGAGGTGACGACTTGTGAAGAGGGTGAGGAGCCCCCAAAAGCACAGCAATTAACTGAAACAGAAGAGGAAAAAAAAGGAAAGAAAGAAAGGGAAAATCCACTCCTAATCTTCACCTTCTGAGAGCAAACTGATAGGGAATATAATCTCCTTCTTCCAGCAGAAGATTAAAGTCAATACGGCGGCTGACTTTTCTGTCCTTTGCTTCTAGTTTGATCCGCTGGTGGACAGCAGAGATGAGTCTCCATAACTGTGGTGCTAGATAAGCGTTCTTTCTCTCTCTCCTTCAGTATCTGTGACAGTCCCAGATTTAGTGCTCCTGCAGTGGTTCAGAAGCAGCTAGTCCACGCTGTCTCTCTCTCCTCCTGACACTCTGACACACACACACACACACTCAACACACATACACGGAGCTCTGCAGGATTCGCTTGCCGTGGACCTGCGCTCTAACGTGTGTTTTGCTGACTGTGGGGGCTGAATGGACGGATGGAGCGGAGAGAGTAACCCCCTACCGATGGAAGCCAGACATCCCCCACAGCCCAGCCAATAAGCATTCTCGAGTGCCACGATTGGCTGCAGCCGCCATGCGCAGTACCTACTAGAATATCCTAAGACCTCTTTGATTAAAGTGCCAGCCCCTTTCCCCTTAGAATGATGCTTTCTGATCTTCAGCATCTCCCTAAGCAGCCTATTGTTGATTAATATTTATAACGTAATAAAAGTCATGAAATATATAAAGAGAGGGAAGGAAATGGGAACTCATGTGAGAACAGAATGCTTTATTTCAACTATTTAGTTAATCTAGTTAAATGTCACTCTCTTTAAAAGATTACGGCTTAATTAAATTATTTAAGAATATGGTTCTGAGCGATTTGTTTCAATATTTATATGATAGAAAAATCTTTTATTTAAATTATAATGCATATAATTATTCATACCATGTTTTTTACCACAAAGCACAATGTTTTGCAGCCACATTATTCCTGTCACAGATTAAATGAAGGTTGAAATCTCCTCAGTGATGTGTGGCTCAGCACAGAATACAACCTGTCTACACCTGTGAAGAGCATTTTCGTTTTAAGTCCCAGCTACTACCATACACATAGCCCTACATGTCATGTTTAATGCATGTAGCACAGAGCTCGGCTCTAGACATCTTTTCTGCTCTCACTGAATTACATTGCTAAGCCTTTTGTTCCTCGGCCGAGGAACACATTACAGAAATCAAGGAACCGAACACATTTCTGTAAAAGCACATAAATCTGATGAGATTGCTTGCAGCAGGGTCTGAATTTCTACAGTGTAATAAGACAACCACATAACACTGAGTTACACTTTTTATAATCATCTGTCTATCTATCTATCTTATGTGTGTGTATATATATATATATATATATATATATATATATATATATATATATATATATATATATATATATATATATATATATATATAAAATGTTATTAACAAGCAATTAATAAATTATCAAGTGTTTAATAGAACATCTGACACCAAGGGGGCTCAAGAGGTCCCTCTGCCCACTCTGTTCTGGACAATCATTGTTCTTTGCATCTGCTGGCCACTGGAGATGTTTCCTTGGAAACGGTGTTCACAGGATGATCGGGGACAGCTGGGAAGAAGGTGAGATTTAAGAGAAACTAGAAGAATGCGATTTTCTTTTGGATCTGCCTTGATTTGAGCTTTTTTTTTTTTTTTTTAAACCCCAGGTAAACCAAGCTCCTACTCTGTCCAAGATGGTGTTCAGCTGGTTAGTTGGTCAGCTTGTCTCCCATTGTCTGAACTGACTAGTGCTTAAACCAGCTTTGGATCAGCTCGACTAGCTAGAGTAAGACCTGAAAATTTCCTTGTGCCCTGTCACACAACAGCACAGTATTTGAGTCGCTACTGCATAAAAAATGTCAGTCACCTTTTTTGCTCTTGCGATGGCTGTGAATATCCTCAAAAGTAAGTAACCATACTGACTAAAGCAGCTATGTAGAAAATGATGTCTCACAGTTGAAGCGGCTTGAGATAGGCACAGGTTCGTCTGTCAAATCTTAATGAACCAACAGCAACATAAGTGTGAACTGCAGCATGCAGTATAAAGGCCTGTTCAGACCAAAAACAATAACTATTACTGTCCACACCAACGCATGCAACGTTTCCTGGTGGGCGGGGCTTAGCTGGAGGCAAAAAGAGACGCTGGACTCAATGTTGACAAGTGTAAGCTAGCATGTTTTAGGAGGGATTTATTAAACAGATGCAGAAGAAGGTTCAGAACTGTCCGAATATGTACAGTCACTGACTCTGCGGGACCGTGACAGCTATTTTTGTAAAAAGTTCGGGTGGTTCAGGGAATTTTGTCAAGGCTTATTGTTTAATGTAACCTAACGCTGGGCTAACTATGATTATGGCTAGCAATGTGGATTATTTTAAGAGACCATTCAAAGGATGGCACACACATCTGTCGCTGTATGTTTGTTTAACATTTAAGCTAGCTAGTGCGCTGAAAGTTGGCGACTTTTCACCTATAAAACAGAAACTTGCTGATTTGTACTAGATAAAACCAACACACCATTACATATGCATTGATTATTTTACCTGATATGAAGTGTGCACTGCAAACACGAGCATTATTTATGATCGTCTCCGTCCAGTCTGTACGCCGTATTGCATTCAACCACAATTATCTTTTAGATTTCTGTGAAGGAATGTCTGCCGGGATCTGGTAAAACTTAGTTTTGAACCAAAAGTCCTGTTCCTTCTATTCTGGCAGCCAAAAACACAACAAGAACTTTTAGCGTACCTGCTATGAGTTCTTATTTATGTTTTGCCTCCATCTAGAGCGGTGACATCACAGTGACGTAGGCGATTAAGGGGTCTATACGTCTAGTCATTTGATGCCCCGTTTCTATTGGCAGCCCGGGTAATCGTCACAGAGCGCACTGGCTAAACTTGAACTAGATTGAACATTGATTAGCTCTCCAATGGTGCGCCCCGTTGCGCGTGTGCTTTGGTCGATGCAGCAACAAACCGTCCTCGCGCGGCACAAGCCATAAATAAATGGGTTTCATAGTTTTTCCCCGGTCGCCTCGAGTTGAAGAATGTTCAACTTTGAGTAAAAACCCTACTGTCACTTTTTAGCCAGCTGTCAAATCAGTGGAGGATGGGTGGGACAAATACAACACAGAACAACCGCCACATTCTGCATGTACAACGTCAACAGCATTCCGTTAACGGAACAAAAGAATTTAAAACAAGAACCAGAGCAAATATTTTTATATAGAAACAGTTCAGAAACAACCGGTAACACTTTATTTTAGGGTCTTTTAACAAGTTGCTTATTAGCATGTATAACTAGAATATTAGCTATTTATTACTACTTATTAAGCACATATTAATGCCTTATTCTGCATGACCTTATTCTACATTCTACATTCTATTAATAAGCAGTAAATTAGGAGCTTATTGAATGAAAATTCGTAGTTAATAGTTTATGTGTTCCCTATACTAAAGTGTTATAATAATAATAATAAACTTTATTTTCTATAGCGCCTTTAAATGTACATCTCAAAGCGCTTTACAAAAACAAGTAAAGCAACAAAGATACACCATGTAATATAAAGATTAAAATTAAAGCAACAAAATAGACTATAAAATAAGCACAATGAAAAATTTCAATTATTCAATTAAAAGCTACCCTAAAAAATGAGTTTTAAGCTGAGATTTAAAAATGCCAATTTAGCTTGCCTTATCTCAATCGGTAAAGAATTCCAAAATTTTGAAGCTAGTGAAGAAAAAATCTCCCATCAATCTTAAACAAGTTAAGGGAACAGTTAAAAGACCAGTTTCAGAAGAACGAGGGTCACGGGTTGGAGTATAGGGAATTAAAAGCATCAAAATTTCAAAATCAACCCTAAACCTAACGGGGAGCCAATGCAAAGACTCCAAAACAGGGGTAATATGATCTCTTATCTTAGTTCTTGTAAGGATTCTAGCAGCCGAATTTTGCACTACCTGCAATTTGTTTAAGGTAGCTTTTGACACCCCAGCCAACAAGGCATTACAGTAATCAATACAGGAAAACACAAAAGTGTTGATCAGTCTCAGCAACAGTAAACGACAGCATTGGACGCAATCTGGCAATATTTCTGAGATGGAAGAAAGAAGTTTTAACAGTATTTTGGATATGTGGCATCAAAAATTACCCCTAGATTACTCATTTTTTCAAACAAACTATCTGTGAAATGAGATAGCTACTAGTAACACTTCCGTGGATATTCTGTATTATAGGAAGCAAAGCGTCTCAACTGAAAAAAAGTGATTCGGCAGCGCAGCGGTCTCAAACGCTCACGGATAGGCGTTTTCAGCAGATCGCCTAGCATTCTCAGCTGGCTTTGGTGGACAAAAACACTTTGGTGGACACATGGCCTTATAGTTACTATCCTTGGTGTGAATGGCGCTTGATACTTTCACTTCTGTTTAATTTAACAAAGATGAGGCAAAGCCTAAAACCTTACACAATTGTATCTTGTCTCAAGGCATTAGCTAAACAGAATTTAAACTGTTGCACTAATGTTTAAAGCTGATACTTGTTATGAGAGTGATAATGAATCCATCTCATAAAGATATAAAGATGCCTGTTATTCTCAAAAGCTGTGCTGTTTGAGTAATTGTTCAGTCTCTTGATGGTTTCATGCAGTGTAGCGGTTGCACATTTCGCTAAAGGCTTGCTAGCCTCATTAACACTTTGCAAGCACAACAAATTGCATTTCCCATTTTTTCACCACACATGGCGTGAAATAACAATGGCATAACAATGCTTTATGTAATCATGGTAATAAGATTCCCATCTTTCACAAAGTAATTTCGATTATTCGAACTGACAAGTTATGTGATTTTATGAATGTTAATAAGTCACATATTCAGAATCATTTCTGTGACTCTTTCTGCACGTCTGAGGAAAAAGAGCTCCGTGAATGTGCGTGGAAATGTGTGACCTCTCTGTCTCTCACAACAGCCAGAGAAGACGAGACGAGTTGGACCTCCGTGGTGGCTCGGACAGATCTCCATTCTGTGGAGACACCTGCTGGGAGTCTTGGCTTAGAGGAAGTGGAGCGGAGCGGAGCTGAGAGACAGCCGTAAATGTTGGCACAGAGAAGCAGGCAGGCAGGTGCTGGATCCGGCAGGCTGGATGCTGTCCTTCCCCTCCCCTCCTTTTCCTCCCCCATTAAAATGGCCAAGAGCACCTGACAGGTGGGAAGAGGGGAGGAAGCCGTGGCTTTGGACCAGGGACAGGGCTCACACTGCTGTCCAAACAGGAGACTTGCTGGGTAGAGTGATCTGAGAGGATTTGTAGCAGAAGGGGGCTGGTGGACAGAGGGAGCTGGCGGTCTGTTTGCGTCCATGTGCACATGTTTGTGTGTGGTGCAGCACTAGTCCAGTCAAACCAGATAACAAGCGTCCATCTCTCCATGCTGTGCTCAGTTAAGGGCGCAAGGACATGTTTTGATTACTGCTATCTGCTTGGGCAGTTGTAAGTTTTGCTCTAGAAGTGCTTTTGGCATCAAAACACTAAATTACAGACACAGTAAAGTGGAGCAAGGTGACCTGTCTTTCAGACAAAAAGAAACATCAAGTAATTTTCTTAAATAACAGGGTGTCTTAAAAAATCATTTTCTAATCTGTCCTGTGTGAGAGAATGAGAGGTCTCACTTCATGTGACACTGAAATCAAGTGTTTGTTCTGCGTGGATGACCTGGTTCTGTTGCCTCTCACAGAAGGATGACAGACCCCGCTAGAGCAGTAGAGTGGACATCGACTATATCAATCTGGACAAAACCTCTCCAGCACTCCAAAAGAGAGCCAATTCTTGAAGCAACAGATGTTAGCTCTACAATCATTTGGAGGAGAAATAGTACAACACAAAACCAATTAATTATAACAAGCACAATTGCAAACAACCCTTAACACATAAAAAAAGCCGTCAACTAAACAATCAATTGAAAATATTAGCTTAAACATGCATGTCACGTGAGTAATGAACGAGAACAATCCCTAAACCATAAAACAATATGGTTATCATCAATGATGACTTAATAAAAGGGTGAAATAACATTATGGGCCCTATTTTAACGATCAAAGTGTAAAGCGCACGGCGCAGGTGCACTCAGGGCGTGTCCAAATCCACTTTTGCTATTTTAACGACGGAAAAACGTTCCGTGCGCCGGGGCACATTTTTGAAATGGGTTGTCCTTATTCTCTTAATGAGTAATGGGCGTAACGTACAATTAACCAATCAGAATGTCCGCTCCCATTCCCTTTAAGAGCGAGATGCGCTCGCGCCATGGCAGATCGCTCTTTACATGGCGGAATTTGTCGGCGGAAAAGCTGAACGCTTTTCAAGCGAAGAAACCGATCTGCTCGTGCGCGAAGTTAGCGCGCGAGCAGATCATCTACGGGACAAGCAGGAATCCACCAAAGCTTCCCGAGGTGAAGAAGGCGTGGGATGAATTAGCAGTGATTGTGTCTGTTATAAGTAGTAATAGGCTGAATTGAAAATAGGTAGCCTAATTCTAATACACGCAATGACTATTCATCATTACATTTTTATATTTATGTAGCCTACACAATAATATTCTTTTACACTGTAATCCTTTTGTTTTTAATATTTGCCATGTTTGTGTGATGCGCATCCCTGTGTAATAAGCAAAGTCAACGCGCACTGTGGACGCGCCCAGAGGCGCAGTTTCTACCAACGCGCTCTAACAAAAAAATATTGCGCCATTGACTTTAGACCAGGTTTGAGTTGGTCTATGGCACAGTCTATTTTCAGCTCCTTAAAATAGCAATGCGCCGGCAATGTGCCTGAACACACCTCTTTTTTAGACCAGCACGCCCATGGGCGCACTAACTGGCGCAAATGCATTTACTAATTTAAGGACGTGACGCTGAACGGGAAAACGGCGGACGCAAACTAGCAAACACACTTGCGCTGTGCCTTCCGTCGCATTGCGCCGGGTGTATTACAGGGCCCTATAACATACACTCACCGGCCTTGCTTAATCACCAGCCTTGCTCAACTCATTGGCCATGCTAAATTGCATTAGGAACACCTTGCCAGTACCAGGTTGGACCCGATTTTGCCTTCAGAAGTGCCTTAAGTCTTCATGGCATTGATTCAACAAGGTACTGGGAACATTTCTCAGAGATGTTGGTCCATATTGACATGATAGCATCACACAGTTGCTGCAGATTTGTCGGCTGCACACGATGTGAATCTCCAGTTCCACCATGTCCCAAATGTGCTGTATTGGATTTTGATCTGGTGAATGTGGAGGCCAATTGAGTGTAGTGAACTCATTGTCATGTTCAAGAAACCAGTTTGAGATGATTTGAGCTTTGTGACATGGTGTTATCCTGCTGGAAGTAGCCATCAGAAGATGTGTACACTGTAGTCATAAAGGGATGGGCATGGTCAGCAACAATACTCAGGTAGGTTGTGGCATTTAAACGATGCTAAATGATCACCTGAACCGTTGATACAAGGCAGGATGGATCCATGCTTTCATGTTGTTTATGCCAAGTTCTGACCTCAACGTCTGAATGTTGCAGCTGCAGTTGAGACTCATGAGATCAGGCAACATTATTCCAGTCTTCCATTGTCCAATTTTGGTGAGCACATGTGAATTGTAGCCTCAGTTTCCTGTTCTTAGCTGTCTGGAGTGGCACCTGGTGTGGTCCTCTGCTGCTGTAGCCCATATGCTTTAAGGTTTGACGTGTTGTGTGTTCAGAGATGTAACGAGTGGTTATTTGAGTTAGTGTTGCCTTTCCATCAGCTCAAACCAGTCTGGCAATTCTCCTCTAACCTCAGACATCAACAAGGCATTTTTGGCCACAGAACTGCCACTCACTGGATGTCTTCTCTTTTTAGGACCATACTCTGTAAACCCTAGAGATGGTTCTGCATGAAAATCCCAGTATCAGCATTTTCTGAAATAATCAGATCAGCCCGCCTGGCACCAACAACCATGTCCAAGTCACTTAAATCACCTTTCTTCCCCATTCTAATGCTTAGATCATCTTGACCATGTCTACATGCTTAATTGTATTAAGTTGCTGCCATGTGATTGGCTGATTAGATATTTTCATTAATGAGCAGTTGAACAAGTGTATCTTATAAAGTGGCCAGTGAGTGTATATAGCCTATCAATAACAAGCACAACTATTGCAAAATAAAAACTAAAATACAAACTAAAAACAAGAATTAACAATAAGCTACAAGTTGTAGTGACTCATGGGGTAATCAACTGCCTCCATGCCTATATACCACTGAAATACTTGATAAAATTATCAAATCAGTGTCAATCGGATGTTCAAAATCAATTGTTAAAAATGGGAGAATTTCCAAACATGCTCCTACATTTTGAGGGAACATTGAAGTGGTTCAAATAATCTCAGCAGGGCAGAAGTGGGACTCAACCCTCGGCAAATGGAAAAATGAAAAAGACCTTTATAATTATCAGCATCACTTCAATCAAACTTATCTACATTTCAATAAATATATAAAGCCCTCATTTTTCAATCAAATTTCTAGTCACATTCCCTAAACACACTAGTGATTCAATATGTATACTGAATATATATATATATAATCTTTTATTTATTTTATTTTATTTATTTTTTTTTAAATAGAAATTACATTATCTGACCATAATGAGATTCATCTTTATTGCACAGCTCTCGATAATTCTGATTGGATCGGTCAAATAGTTTTAGATAAATACACTAACCTGTGTTTGACAGTTGTCCCTGGCAACCAATTTCCAATACTATAATGTTTTTCTCTCTTTTTCCTAATATAATAAAATAATTTGAACTCAAATTCAAATCTCAGAAGTCCTTACAAAACACGGTGACAACAAGTTGCCGTATTAAACTCCTAAATTGCTCTGTTGCTCATACAAATCTGTATATAAATAACATGTTAATTAGCTGCACTGATCTTTGAACTTCGAGAGAGGGACAATAACACAATGTGAGAGACCTCTGATCCATGTCTGGGCTAGATTGTGCCTTTTTACTGGTACATGCTGTGGGCCAGTAGGTTATACATCAATAGGACCACTGATAGGACCAATTATGGTGCATGAGAAAGTCTGCTGTGTGTAGGTGTGTGTGAGCGAGCGTCTCAGCTGAGGGTGTGTGTGTGTGTGTGTGTGTGTTTAGCTGTGTGGGAGGGGAGGTGATTCTGCCATCTGGTCCAGGGCAGCAGCAAAAATATCTAAATTAAATGGTTTCTCACTTCCAGAAGACCACCCATATTTATTTATAAATAAAACAATATTTAAAGAAAAAAGAAAAACTTAAATAGGTGAGAACTACTGTAGATGGACAAAAAAGGAGAAAATCAGTCACTAGAAAAGCAAACATATGAGTAGTTCTCTCTTTCTGTGTTCACTGTACAACGAAACAACATTCGCAAATTTACTTTCATAAAGTCGAATATTTCAGAGTGATTTGATTGAACCCATAATGCAAAAGTAGTGTAATATCTTAATGAAAACAGAAAAGGCATTTTCTATTGTTTTCATTTTTTCATTTAATATTTATATTTTTTATTTTAGCTTTATTTTAAATATTTAATTTACATTTTACTTTAAACAACTAAAACTATAATTTTTTTGCTTAACAAAAACAACACTACTACACTCCTGCAAGAGGGTGAGAGAAAAAACAAGTACCCTTGATGCACTACAACATGAGCAGCCAATAAGATCTATTTACAGAGACTGTCCTCCTCCAAAAAACTACCCTATAGGTCATTTTTTCAAGCACCTTTTTATGACCTATATTTACATTTTAATGTCATGAGCCCTCTATCTGTCATAAAAATAATGACAGTGTCGTGTTACGTCTGTCTTCATGAAATGACGTATGATCGTCGTTAACAATCAAAATGCGTGTTCATTTAAATGCAATGTGTGGATTTTTTACACGGTCCCTTACCTGCTATTTGTCCTATTTCCATTTAGCAAAAATCATTTTTTATTAACAACTACAGATGTTAATAAAACAGTTGTTGTTTATAGTGCATATACACTTTATGAGCACATGCGTTCCCTGGGATCAAACCCAAGATCACATGATTGCATATTGTTATACAAACCTGATTCCAAAAAAGTTGGGACACTGTACAAATTGTGAATAAAAACAGAATGCAATGATGTGGAAGTTTCAAATTTCAATATTTTATTCAGAATACAACATAGATGACATATCAAATGTCTAAACTGAGAAAATGTATCATTTTAAGGGAAAAATAAGTTGATTTTAAATTTCATGGCATCAACACATCTCAAAAAAGTTAGGACAAGGCCATGTTTACCACTGTGTGGCATCCCCTCTTCTTTTTATAACAGTCTGCAAACGTCTGGGGACTGAGGAGACAAGTTGCTCAAGTTTAGGAATAGGAATGTTGTCCCATTCTTGTCTAATACAGGTTTCTAGTTGCTCAACTGTCTTAGGTCTTCTTTGTCGCATCTTCCTCTTTATGATGCGCCAAATGTTTTCTATGGGTGAAAGATCTGGACTGCAGGCTGGCCATTTCAGTACCCGGATCCTTCTTCTACACAGCCATGATGTTGTAATTGATGCAGTATGTGGTCTGGCATTGTCATGTTGGAAAATGCAAGGTCTTCCCTGAAAGAGACGACGTCTGGATGGGAGCATATGTTGTTCTAGAACTTGGATATACCTTTCAGCATTGATGGTGCCTTTCCAGATGTGTAAGCTGCCCATGCCACACGCACTCATGCAACCCCATACCATCAGAGATGCAGGCTTCTGAACTGAGTGCTGATAACAACTTGGGTTGTCCTTGTCCTCTTTAGTCCGGATGACATGGCGTACCAGTTTTCCAAAAAGAACTTCAAATTTTGATTTGTCTGACCACAGAACAGTTTTCCACTTTGCCACAGTCCATTTTAAATGAGCCTTGGCCCAGAGAAAACACCTGCTCTTCTGGATCATATTTAGATATGGCTTCTTTTTTGAACTATAGAGTTTTAGCCGGCAACGGCGAATGGCACGGTGGATTGTGTTCCCCGACAATGTTTTGTGGAAGTATTCCTGAGCCCATGTTGTGATTTCCATTACAGTAGCATTCCTGTATGTGATACAGTGCCGTCTAAGGGCCCGAAGATCACGGGCATCCAGTATGGTTTTCCGGCCTTGACCCTTACGCACAGAGATTGTTCCAGATTCTCTGAATCTTTGGATGATATTATGCACTGTAGATGATGATAACGTCAAACTCTTTACAATTTTTCTCTGAGAAACTCCTTTCTGAAATTGCTCCACTATTTTTCACCGCAGCATTGGGGGAATTGGTGATCCTCTGCCCATCTTGACTTCTGAGAGACACTGCCACTCTGAGAGGCTCTTTTTATATCCAATCATGTTGCCAATTGACCTAATAAGTTGCAAATTGGTCCTCCAGCTGTTCCATATATGTACATTTAACTTTTCCGGCCTGTCCCAACTTTTTTGGAATGGTAGCTCTCATGAAATCCAAAATGAGCCAATATTTGGCATGACATTTCAAAATGTCTCACTTTCAACATTTGATATGTTATCTATATTCTATTGTGAATAAAATTTAAGTTTATGAGATTTGTAAATTATTGCATTCCTTTTTTATTCACAATTTGTACAGTGTCCCAACTTTTTTGGAATCGGGTTTGTATATTGCAAGGCTCTGCCAATTGAGCTACGCGAAACCTAAAATATGACGCAGATAAAAGGGAACAATGCATTAAAATGAAAGTGTCCTTTTGTCGACAGGGGCGCAACTTTAGCAAGCCCTCCTATGGGTCATATTTCATGCATTAAAATGAAAGTGTCCTGTTGTCGATAGGGGCGCAAATTTAGTAAACGCTCCTATGGGTCGTATTTCAGGGAAGTGACAAATGGCCTATATGGGCGTATTAGTTGGAGGACATGTTGATTTGGCAAGGCAATGGATATGACAGTGTTGATATGTTTGGTCTTGGTGGAATAGATCTGCTGTTGCTATTGGTTATTGCTGACACACAGCTGTGAGCAAGTAAGAAATGCTGCTGTTGTACAATATAGGATACATTAATTACTTGTAGCAGATCTATACAGGTGGAGCTGAGGAAGGTGGAGGTTTTCTGAAAGCAGGCTGCAAATGCTACAGCAAATGCTAACCAAGTATTTGAAGGTTGAGCAGCGAGCTCACTGGCTACTGATACAGCAGTAAACAATCAGCTGTGTCCTATAGAGAATGATGTGATTGCAAGCAGATAAGGACCTATCAGCCTGCAGTTTCATGACAGAACTTTGTATTTAGGCTATGATGCTACAATTCATATTTGGCTATAGCCTTTTCTTCCTCTTTTAACCTTGTACCATCAGGTCAGGCCTGACAGGTGCAGCATGATGTAAGATTAAGGGACGTCTGTAACTCTTATTTGGATTTTGTATAGAGAGAGCGAAACACACGTCCACCTCTCTATCTCTATCTTCACTGTAAACACAGCTGCAAGGTGACATTAAACCTTTGATTGGATTTATATGATGACAGACAAAAACACAGACTGAATCCAGAACAAATACAGCAATAACATTACCCATTTTTTCCCTTTTTTCAGCATTATGTTTGATACTGGCACTCCCATGATACCATTTATCTGGACCTTAATCATGTGCATGTCGTGTTTCCACTTTTTTGAGAGACTTCTTCTGTGGCAATTAGGAGATAAGGTTGATATTTTCATTAGGTAATTATACCTACAAGGAATTATTATCTTACAGATAAGTTAAATTAGCCTGTAACTTTTGATAATGCTGATGGAATACTTTTATTTCCATGTAAATACTAATTAATGCACAACAAGAGACCGTCCAGACATAATCAGTGAATAATTATGGTCATCACAAATAGTTTAAATGGGAAAAGAAGAAAGAATATAAAAAGGTGGACTTTAGTATTTTTTTTTTTTTTGATTTATGTTGTGCTAGCTGATATTGCATGGCTATGATTTTAATTTTTTTTTAAGTTAATTTAAAGTGATATTTATCATTTTACATACATTTTAACATCAAATACCACTTGTTAAACCAATCAGAAAGGCTTACAATACAATATGGCACAAACAAGCAAAACACTTTTGTAAGGATACAGCTCAACAATGGTAACATGATACACAACATGATACTGTATTACAGTGAAATGTAACCCTACAACCAACTATCAATATCTCCATATAACCATTTTATATACTTTTACAGTTCTAGTGAGAAGTCATCTCAAACTGACTTTGAGATGAGCCAAAGACAGTGCCAGCATTTTTTTAAAAGTACTAGTAATGCTTAAAAGCTCCCTAATTAGAAAAATCAGTAAGGCCCTGTCCCAAATGGCACCCTAAACACTTCCTACGATTCTGCACTTTCGTGACGTAATGCAGCTTTGACCGTGGGGAAGAAGTCTGCTATGGCAGCTGCTTCAGTGTGGGCTCAACAAAAGTGTGCATCGAGGGTGCATATCGACCACAAAAACTGGTCGAAACACGAAACCTAAAATGATAAATGGGACACCCTACGGTCTAGCAGCAGCCATTGTAAGTCCACAAGACTGAAAGTGCATATGAAGTGTGCCATTTGGGACAGGGCCTAAGTGCATTGTTAAAGTTTCTGCACATTATTGCTATCATACTGGGTACTGACAACTTGTAATCTCTTGCAGGATGAATGCATCTCTCAGCTTTTAAATGCTTAAATTAGAATTAGCCGATAGGTGCGTAGGGAAATGCTCATATGGACTGGAAACAGATCGCAGTCAAGCGGAGACAGGATTGGCCAAGAGTCTTGTTTGTGGAGGAGTGTGTTTGCTATGAGCAGACCTCATGGAGAGCTGACCCTCTCACCCTGAGCCCACCAGCACAGAGCACAACCACCCACTCGTTCATATCGTTCTCTCACAATCACATACACACACCCACAGATTTTACTTTATTACACCATCATGTCACTACTCTTCAGTCCAAAGAGTCCACCTTTACTACTCTAAATGATCTGTTTCTCAACCACTGCCATACATGATGCTGCCCTCAGGGAATTAGGAACCAATTATATGATGATTCATTTGCATATACAGTATGTCTTTTATATATATAAAAGAAGTGTAATAATGGGAGTAATAATTGGCAGCATTTTCATAAGAATATTGATATGTAATTTCTTTCCCTATTCACTTGTTTTGTCTCCCAAAATGCTTGATTTACATGTTTTAAGTCCTGGCGTCCACTACAGTGAACGTATGAAATCAATGTCCTTTTTCGTAACAGAAAGTCATATTCTGATTTGAAACTCCGTAATAATTTCCTGAGATGTTGATTTATGACAAACAATTTGAAAATTAGACAGATTTAAATGATAAATATAGCTGCAAGCAGCAATTCGGGGCCAAGCCCCAGAAGGGGCAGTAGCGCAATACGGAGCAGGAAGAGCAAAAACAGCAGAAATTGAATGTACATGCTAAACAGCTCGTTCAGAAGGACAGGTGGAAATGAAATGAAAATTAATAGAAGTTCAGAGAATGAACACGGAATGAACTAAAAACACTTGTATCTCATTCAAGAGGAATAAAGATTAGTACAATGCTTATTTGGATAAAAAAGGTATCAAAATGACTCATTACACACAATTGTATAAAGGCACCCCACACGGGATTCGAACCCACAACCTCCGGGTCCAATGTCCATTTCTCAACTCATTGCGCCACTGTGCAGGTGAATGTTGGCACACCTGCCGAAGTTCATTAGTTCATGTGAAAATGAACTCAAAATGAAGAATTTTTATAAAACTGCACTGAATGTTATATTTAATAACTACTTTAGATCATTCTGCAGCTCATCATGCTGTAGCGCAATACAGAGCAGGAAGAGGAAAAACAGCAGAAAATGAACAAACATGAAACAGCTGGTTCAGAATTACGGGCGAAAATGAACTCAGAACTTATGTACATAAGCTTAGATCAAAATGAACACAGCATGAAACAAAAAGCATTTATTTCTAATCCAAGAGGCAGTAAAGGAATCAAAACACACTATTTCATAAAACCGCTCCACCTGGGATTCGAACCCACTATCTTGGGGTGCAGAGCTCATCAGGTAACTGGCTTTACACATTGAGCTACTTGAGGATGCACATTCAACAATCTGTGGAAGAGAACTTTTAGTGTAAGAAAGAATTTACAAAAAAGCATTACTTAGCATGCTAACCATATTAGCATGCTAAGCTAACTTAATGCTAATGAAGCTCATGGTTAACTTGATAGCTGAAGAGCCACATTAAAGAGAATGACAACTGGTTATCATGCTAAGCAATTAGCATGCTAAGCTAACTAGCATAAGACAACAAACACAAGCAAGGTCACATTCAGAGATGAATATCTTGGGAATGGTAGCGAATATCAAAAATCCATTCAGTAATTTCTGTGCGGCTCGGTCCAAAGATCACTTGATCAAAGTTTGGACAAATTTGGACAAATTTTGAAGGAGGAGTAGCGAAAAAACGGAATACTGTACTTTTCAAAATGGCCACTACTGTACTGGGTGGAGACTTAATGTAAGATATTGAATGTGATCAGTATGAAGAGAGGAATCAGTTGTATTGACATTCATTTTTCTGGAACAAAAGGTTCAAAAGTTATAACCTTTACAAAAGTGAATATTTGAACTGGTGGTGGCGCTATAGACTTAGTCCTAGATACTCAAGTTGGTCAAATTACTTTTAATTACTATCACAACAAGCATGCCAAATTTGATAATTTTCCTTCTTATGGTTCATTGATTACCATAAAGGGGGAAGAAGAATAACTACGAATTTGGACATAAAGGAATTGCATGTGATAGCTTCAGATTAGACCAGTTTTAGGCAGAATGCCTAGAACAGACACAAGTTCTGCATCTTTTCCTGCCACAGTACCTCTGCGGTCTGGGCATGTGTCACACTGAGTTTCGAACCCACGATGCAGAGCATTCGGGATCCGTGGCGTAACACATTGAGCTAATCAGCCATGCAAGTTCATCAGTATGCTAAGCAGAGGTTTCAGTGTGAGAAAGAGTTCACAAAAAAAAAAAAGCTTCATAGCATGTTAACCATATTAGTATGCAAAGTTATTTAATGCCAACTAAGTTTTGGTTAACCTGTTGACTGAAGACCACATTAGAAAGAATAGCAATAGTTTAGCATGCTAAGCAATTACTGTGCTAAGCTAACTAGCATAAGACAACAAACACAAGCAAGGTCACATTCAGAGATGAATATCTCGGAAATGGTAGCGAATATCAAAAATCCGTTCAGTCATTTCTGTGCGGCTCGGTCCAAAGATCATCTGAGCTGATTTTGGACAAAATTGACCAAAATTTGTAGGAGGAGTAGCGAAAAAACTGTTTTTCATTTACTTCAATATGGCAGACAGGTACATTTAAGGAAAATGGCAAATGATACATTGTCGGAATCGGCATAAGCCAGGGAATAAAATGACATGAAGCATACACATTTTGGAAAGTGTTTTCAAAAGTTATAAGCGTTTTTGAAATAATCATTACATCTGTGGAACAGTAGGTGGCGCTGTGCTGAAACTTCTCAGGTACCTTCACGACCTTCTAAAGGTCATACATACCAATTTTTGTGAAGATATGTCAAATTGTTTAAAAGATAGCGCAATTTATGACAAAATTCAAAATGGCGGACACGTGATACATCCAATATTGACAGAATCGGTATCGTCGGATTCGGCATGATCCAAGGAATCCATAGACACCAAGATCTTGATTTTCTGACAAACTGTTCAAAAGTTATTGGCCAAAATAGCCATTTTTCATATCTCATGACCTGTAGGTGGCGCTGTTCCCAAGTTTGGCATAGATCCTCAGACTATGGTTCTGATGAAGCGTACCAATTTTTGTTTCGATTGCTCAAAGTTTGGCCGAGATACAGCCTCTATACTAATTTCGGGTCGACCTCGTTAACTTCGTGACATCATAACCTTTGAACAAAGATGAATAAAAAAAATCTGTTCAGTCATTTCTGTGCGGCTCAGTCCAAAGATAATCTGATCAAAGATTGGACAAAATTGGACAAATTTTGAAGGAGGAGAAGCGAAAAAAACAAATACTGTACTTTTCAAAATGGCCGCTACTGTAATGGGTGGAGACTTAATGTAAGAAGTTGAATAGCATCAGCATGAAGAGACGAATCAGATGAACTAAATTTAATTTTTCTATGACAAACAGTTCAAATGTTAAAACCGTTAGAATGTTGAAATTTTGAACTGGTGGTGGCGCTATAGAGTTGGTTCTAGAGACTCCAAATTTGGTCCAATCACTATTCATGAGCATCTCTACAACTGTGCCAAATTTCATCATTTTCTCATGTTCCGTTGATAGGGCTGCCATAGACTCCCATTCGGGAGGAAGAATAATAATAATAAAAGGGAAAACGTACAATTACAATAGGGGCTACAGCCCCTTCGGGGCTTGGCCCCTAATTACAAAATATTCTCATATTTCCAAAAGAGCGCTAAATTTGATCATACAGTCAATGTCAGTCATTTTTAAAGACCAAGGAGAGGGAGTTGTCATGGTGAAACCTCCAAATATTAAGTGTCTCTGAAAAACCCTGAATGTGACTTCCAAACTTAAAACTCTGACAATTTGTTTGTCAAATATAATGCGCACCTCAAATCTCCTATTTCCACCAAAACTGTTCGTTGGGAGCTTTACAGAGTTTGGGCTGTGGACAATGTGAAACATATTGTTCTCTGATTAGTCCACCTTAACCTCTGTGGAAGTTGTGGTGTGGAGAAGCCCCAAAGAGGCTTAACAGGTGGATCAGTGATGGTTTGGGATGCAATATCATGACATTCCCTACTGTGCTTGATGAGTGCGTCACTGCCAAGGACTACCAAACCATTCTGGAGGACCATGTGCACCTAATGGTTCAAACATTGTTCACTGAAAAGGGTGCTGTGTATCAGCATGACAATGCACTAATACGCACAGCAAGACTTCCATGGCCTGCACAGTCACCAGATCTAAATATTTTTGAGCCACTTTGGGATATTTTGGAGGAGCAAGTCGGAAAACGTTTTCCTCCACCAGCATCACATAGTGACCTGGCCACTGTTCTGGAAGAGGAATGGCCCAAATTCCCTCTGGCCACTGGGAAGGACTTGGATCTGTCATTCCCAAGATGAATTGATGCCGTATTGGCCACAAAAGGAGGCCATATACCACACTAATGAATTATTGTGGTCTTAAACCAGGTGTTTCAGTGTCATTGTCCAACCCATGTATATACATAATAACACACACACACACACACACACACAAACATATACATTATGGTGTGTTAAACCAATAATAAATAAATAAATAAAAACAAAAGACGCAGCTTGCACAATCTACTCATCGTTCAGAGCATTGTTTTGCCTCCTTGATTGCCTCGTTAAGATGACGCAGAAGTGTGTTCTAAAAAAAGTTTTTTGACCCCTACACCCTTCATCCCTTCGAAGCTCTCACTCCGGAGGGCAAACCCTTTGAAGGGATTAGGGCATAGGGATAAGCCCTTCCGAATGGAACGCAGGGATTGTCTCTTGGACATGGTGACAACTCGCCCCATTTATTTTGTGTATGCCTTGGACAGGAATTATTTAAATAAGGGATGTTGTGACAAGAGAATAACTCCCTTTGGAATGGACTTTGTGCTTTGTAACTTTGCAGACCTTTTTCATTCTCAAGCAGCAACATTACACTGAAGAAAGTTGAAAATGTAAAAAGGCATAATATGTCCTCTTTAAAAGTCAATTCAAAGCTTTTAATTATCTTTATATTGGTGCTATATATATCCTATTTATTGGTTATCTTTATAAATATTAATATATGCAATTCAGTGATATGCATGCAATGTAATCAGTTATATATATATATATATATATATAGACTGAAGAGATTTTCACTCCTTTCCACTCAGGTCATCACCCTCAATACTTCAAAATTCCCATCGACCCAGGAGATTTGAAGGTGTGTGGGGCTGTCTAACCAGGTGTAGGAGTATTAGAATGAGGGCTCGTTGTTCTGAGACTCTGTTCTGAGCTTCACATTGGGAAAGGAGGCAGACAGTCTATAATGAACACACTTTTGTCAGGGGAAAGAGGAGGAGGAAGCTCTCTTCTGGCTTAATAAAAGAGAGCAAGGATGTCGTTAGGATAACAATAATGATGTTGTCCCCTTCTGCCAATGACATTTGTGGCATTTAAAGAAAGAAATGTGGAAGAGAGTGAAAGGAGGGGAAAAAAGGAAAACAACGGAAATGTCGCTTCTCTCAGAGCAAGTCTGTCTATCACTTTATAGAATGGGTGGATCATTATAAAAATGTAACTGGCTTTTTTCCTACACAGGGCAATTAAAAAGCTCTCTCTGTCATATATTTATATGATAATTCATTTATTTTTGTCCAGAGCTGAGAGCTAGGCGCAGGGAACTGTTGTGCAGATGAAAGGTATTGTACGTGGAAAATTGGGTTTTGTGAAAGTGGGTCTATCTGACAAGCCACATCCACAGCAATTACCGAGGAACATTTTCAAACCTTTCAAAGGAGCTTAGAAAGTGGTGCAATGTTAAAATCCCAAAAGCTGAGTTCTGATCAAAGTTTGGAGCTCAGTTTGTATGTTTCTGTTTTGATGGAACCAAACATTTCAAGAGGAGGGGTAATGCGTTACACATCTCAAATACCAAGTAAAGTAACGTTTTTAGATTTACAGCATAATATCATGATTTTAGGTTACACACAAATAAAGAGAAAAGAAAAGAAAAGAAACAAGTGTTTTATCCCAAATCTATTGTCCACATCAGCAACCAGTTGTTTTTAGACCAGGATTGGTTAACCTTCTCAGAGCTAATTCTTAATGATTTCCTCTAAGCTTAACAACAAGTGTCACCTCAGTCTGACCTTTTCAGTTTTTATCAGCGCTAACATAATCACAGTGATGCTAATCAGGATAATGAGGTGTTAACATTAAAGGCAACACGCACGCTGCCCTTTTCTACCGCGTGCACAAGCAAAAAATATAGACTCATGCAGTAGATACATGGGGAGAATCGAGCTGTTCATAAAAGTTGCCGGAAAAAGCTCAGCATCTGACTCACAACAACACGTCTGTTTCTTCACGTTAAACCACTTCCTTTAAGGTTTACCATCTTTGATCCTCTATTTGCTGCTTTGCTCATGTAAGATAAAACACTTTTTTCTTTTTTTTTTTTGATTGAGAGGAAGAATCATTAGAGCTAAATGTTCCTTCTCTTCAAACATACCTTGCTAATTAGTCCTAAACTGCAAAAGAAAAAGAAAAACATTTCCCTGTATTCTATTCCTGCAAATATTACAAGAATAAACATCAGTGAACTGAGACTTGTTCAAGCTATATTTTGCTCCACTTGAGAAGTACGACCGAAAAGTCAATAAACAACGGTACCAAAAGAAACCACAATAGACGCAGGTTACAAAATAGCACAAAGGTCTCCATGGAGATGAGGTATTAACCCAAGGCGAAGGTAGAGAACGCAAAGATGAAAGCATAACACAGCTGCTGTATTTTTCTTCAGATATCTCCACAGGGGAGCACCTCTTGATTTGTGGCACGTAGGATTTCATTAAACAGATTAGTTCATTTCTGTTTCCCAGCACCTCAGAATATCCCAGTTCTGTGATCAGATAGCACAGCAATCACAATTACAATTAGCTTGATTAATCCTGACATTTTTTTTTTTATTTTTTAGATAAACAGTGAGCTACTAGGTTCATAACTATATTTTGATTGTACAGATACATTATAGATCAGAGTGATTGGCAAATCTACTAAGTTTCCCTTTCATTTCACATTTAATTCAGTGTGGAAATTAAAGACACCATGGCTTATCCACTGAATGTGTTTCTAACAAAAGCTTTTTAGGGGTATGTTCACATATTTCCACCAATCACGATACTGTGGGTATATAAACAACCTCATATCTTCCGACAATTCTTTTGCCATCTCTCCTCCACCTCTCTTTTTCATAGTTAGCTCCAGGAGGGAGCCAAACAGGATCTACATCTCTTTTGTACATAATAGAAACATCTAAACTTGAAGTTCACTTGAAAATTACATAAAGACTCAATTTTCAGCAAAGGTTAGCCACAAGGTTAAAAACAAAACTAACAATTTATGTTCACTAAAGTTGACCAAAAACAATTCATATCAAATGCTTTGCAAGTGCTCAGCTCTTGTGAGAAACGCAAAAGTTATGGAGAAAAGAAAAACAAAACAAAACAGACAAGTAAGTACAGTTCTATTGAGTCTACTCCCACGGCTGGTAGATGTAACTACACTATCTGAACCCTAAAGACTTCTTTCTCTATTGACAACCATTCAAAATTTGCCATGTATTCCTATATGTAAAGATGGTATGTTTCAAATTGCATAGTTCCTGTTTTAGTCAAGCAACTGCTATTGAGATGAATGGGAATGCTACTGCATAACTTTCTCTAGGGTATCAACAGCTTTGTATCAAAATATGATGGATCAGCCATATCAAGGTTTAGTTTCTTTGTGAAGCCATCAATTTTACAGGCTATGCCGTTTGTTTTGTAGCATTTAGCCACTAATGAGCTGTGCATTTCTTTCTGGAGTGAATTCGGTTGCTATGGTCTGGTGAGGAAACATCAGCATAGCCTGCTGCAGAGCTTTGCTCTTCACCTTTACCATGCACAAAACCATATTAGATTTTTAATTTTCTTCCACTTAAACAACTGACTAATTACTACCCACTCTTGCTTGTCATTTAGCAGATATATTTTACCCACAGCGACTTAACAGCCACTAATTGCAATTTAACTCGGGCTTGAGTGCTTTGCTTGAAGGCACAGTTGTGATAGATCTCAGTAACCCTCCATTTCATGGGTCATCCCTTTATGGGAATGAAAATTGTCCAAAGGAAACCTTATAACCCACTATAACCAAACCCAATCATGGCTAATTAATACCTTACTTGAAGAAAATACAGTGAACTGAACTGCATGCAGCAAGCTACATATTTAGGTCCACATCAAGGAAATTGACAAACAGCATCCATATAGAAATCTATATGACATATTCAAATCTGAGACATATAGGACACACATTAAATGATAAAGTGATTGCAGTGCCTTTGATGTCTTTTCAAAAATTCCACAGAGGGAATCAATGAGGCACTGAAGAACATGATGGAAAATTGTCTGCAAAAAGAGAGGAAAGCTGGAATAGAAAAGATTCTATTCTATCAGCAACAATGTGGATTTCATTAAAATTTGGATATGGCAGGTTACAGTATAATAATGAAAGAGCAGAAATGTCCTATGGGTTCACAGCAGAGTCAAATGAATCAGGCAGACCAGTTTAATTCAAACTATTTCACTCAGTTACTAATTCTAGACATGCACATTTATACCTCATCGGATATTTGACATGCTTTTGCAATTAAAATTCAAATCTAAACATTCATGTTCATGACCTCAATGACACTATGGCTAATGGCTCATGAAATGCATCGAATGGAGTTTATACAGCATAACAAGCGCAATTCTTTGTTAAACTATAACATTTCATATCGCCACAGTCATTCTGCAGCAATAACAATTTGCAAACGCTGGTGCCTGTTTGAATAAAAGCTGCAATGCATAAAAAATTTATAAGTAGTACTTAAAATGTGTGACCTATATTCTCCGTGCAAATAAATAAATAAGTGTGTCTGGGTGGAGAAGAATTCTCTCCAAACTGGGACACAAGAGAGCCTAATAGCATAATGAGAGAAGGATTTAGATCTTGCTCTGTAAAAGCATAATGGATCCTGATCCTGTTTTCTTCCTCTTCTGCTCGTCAGCCCCTTTCAGAAAGATTATGTCCAAATGCCCCTCTTCCCTGTTACTGCCCTGAAATATGAGCCCCCCTGCAAAGCGAGGAATCCCCTTTCAGTTTGGATGGGGCATTGTCTCATATTCTGAGCCCAGGAATTTAAATTCTCCTCTGTTATAGATTTAGTTGAACGGGTGATTTCTGTATGTAAAGCTTTTATCACAACACTGTTGGAATCTCTTTGTATGCTAATTTCACTCTCTCATCACTTCTTCCTCTACCCTCATCTTTCTGTATGTTCCTTTCTATATTAACTGTGGCAACATGCACAAACTTGCACCAGTTATTCGTGATTAGCCAACAGACCAAAGCCAATAATTATTTGGTAACACTTTAGTAGGGAACACATATAAACTATTAAAGGGTTAGTTCACCCAAAAATGAAAATGATGGCATTAATGACTCAAACTCATGTCGTTCCAAACCCGTAAGACCTCCGTTCATCTTCAGAACACAGTTTAAGATATTTTAGATTTAGTCTGAGAGCTTTCTGTCTCTCCATTGAAAGTGTATGTACGGTAGACTGTCCATGTACAGAAAGGTAATAAAAACATCATCAAAGTAATCCATGTGACATCAGAGGGTCAGTTTGAATTTTTTGAAGCATCGAAAATAAATTTTGGTCCAAAAATAACAAAAACTAATCTGTCGGCGTTGGTAATGCACTTTTACGTCGCCGTGGTTGTTTTTGCCGATTAGGACATCCGCGACATGCACACTTGCGCACCATTTAAAAAAATATAGCAATACCAAAATACAAACAATGTAGAATAGCTTGAATACAGCGTGCGTCTCCCTCAGACTGTAAACGAAGTTCGGGCGCACTAGATAACACGTCAGCAGCGTCTTACATCAGCAGCGTCACTGCGGAGTCGTGAACCACACTCTGGAGCAGAAGAGGGCGGTAATGAACCAATAAGCTGGATGCCAACCGCCGTAAAACAGGAAAGAAGAAGAAGAAGCGGAGTCGTGAACGCGGATTGACAACAGACCAGGAAGAGAATACGATGCTGAATAAAGTCATAGTTTTTTTTATTTTTGGACCAAAATGTATTTTCGATGCTTCAAAATGTCGCAGATGTCCTAATCGCCAAAAACAACCACGGCGACGTAAAAGTGCATTACTAACGCTGACAGATGAAAGGATTCAATGGAATCAATTCAATGGAAAGGATTCCGGAAGAGAATACAATGCTGAATAAAGTCATAGTTTTTGTTATTTTTGGACCAAAATGTATTTTCGATGCTTCAAAAACTTCTAACTAACCTACTGCTTTGATGATGTTTTTATTACCTTTCTGGACATGGACAGTATACCGTACAAACACTTTCACTGGAGGGACAGAAAGCTCTCAGACTAAATCTAAAATATCTTAAACTGTGTTCTGAAGATGAACGGAGGTCTTACGGGTTTGGAACGACATGAGGGAGAGTCATTAATGACATCATTTTCATTTTTGGGTGAACTAACCCTTGAACTACGACTTTTCCCTCAATAAACTCCTAATTTAATGCTTATTAATATTTAGTAAGTTAGTTGTTAAGTTTAGGTATTGGGTAGGATTAAGAATGTAGAATAAGGTCATGCAGAATAAGGCATTAATATGTGCTTAATAAGTACTAAATAGCCAATATCGTAGTAATACGCATGCTAATAAGCAACCAATTATTTATTAGTTATGGCCTATAACTGATAAATGCCTAAAACTATAAACATATTTATAGTAATTTGTCTTTTAAAAAAAGAAAACAATAAAAACTAAAATAATAAAAAAAAGCTTTTAAAAGGTATTTAAAGCCATCAGTGAATTCACAAGTGAAAGTTCAGCAATGAGCAAAAGCGATATTCATTTAGAGATTTGCTAAAGATTAGATAATCCATATGATACCAATATATTGTGGATGTGTAAATATATTTTATGTCAAAACTGGGGGAAAAGGCTGTTTTTTGATGGTTTTCAGCATTTTGTTGTACGTTAACCAACTCTTACCAACTCTTGCTGTTTTATTTTTTCACCATCCCTGTTCATGTAGTCACTTTGTTGCACTGTCATCTCTGTACTGTCAGGAGACAGGGAAAAATCCCTGGTTGTTTTGCTTTGCTACACTGATCCTTTCTCACATAACATAATGAATGAGATGCTGAGGAAAATGAAAGGGGAAAAAAATACAAGAAAGGGAGGACCAGGCAAAAATGCTTGACTCACATTCATTGGCTTAAACACAAGAGAGCAAACCTATTACCAAAACAGTTGACTTCTGCAAAAGAAATGAATGACCTTTTGGGCAGACAAACGAGAGACTTAACACAGCTTAGCATGCTGGCTATTGCACTTGTAACCTTTTCACTTATCTGGTACCTCAAAGGCCATCATCTTGGCAAACTGACATCTAAAAGGAAAGTGGAGTGTGTATGGGGGTGCCAGGTTAAGCAAAAGCAGGTGATCTGTTTCTTTTCCTCTTTTAATCAAATACAAAGGATTTGTGTTTTACTTTAAAATCCATAAACTATTCTCATGAAGACATTCCTAAGGAATTATCAAAGATAGTTATTGTGAAAGATGATATATTCATCGCCCCTCCCCCTATATCCAGTCCTTGAGAAGCGTCTCTCACCTTCAGGTTCCTTGCTGATTGTTGATTTCAACTGCCCTTCACTGGGGAGCCCCTTCACGGGTGAGAGTTTAAATAAGCCTGACAGGAGAAGCCAGCATTGGATCATATGGGTGAATGAGCTAATCAATATTTCACATCTCCAGGCGGTGGGCAGACGGACAATGAGTCTAGACAGGCCGGGCTCAAAAGGGAGTTCCTCAAAGACACATGCTTGGTCTAACTACAATGAAGACAAAAAATGTAGGATTTCATTACTTATTTCGGACAATTTATGTTTTTCATTGTGTCTTATCCAGCATCATACATAATGTAAACTTGATTTACTGATGGTTTGATATAGAAAAGTTGATGTTTTCATGGAAACATACTGTATTAGTGGAGCTCTTGTCATGGCTTCATTTTGGCTACAAAAACTCCACACAAGTGACTTTCACAGTCACATGTTTCAGAGGATTGAACTCTATTCACATTGACACGTCAAAAGTGCAGGGAGTTGAAATTGAGTTCATTGCTTCTCCACTGAGCCCTCAGAAGTGCTGTGGAGCTGGATGATTCACTTAGGTTATTTATCACTATACTTTTAAACATGACTTTGGATAAACATTGGAGAAAGCCCATATGTGACTATAATTGTTCAAGATCCTTAAAGAGATAGGCTGCATCTGAAATCGCATATTCTTTAGGTACTCATTTTGAATAAGTAATTACTTCACGGCCACTAAAAAAGTATGAATGTGTGTAGTATGAATGTATTTCGGACATACTGCATTTGCCATGTTGTCATTAAAATGCGACCAGCGTCAGTTACGCCGCTTCACTACCATTCACAAATCCTCTCCCGCGGCCTCATGGGATAGTAAAGTGTCCATCATATATGCTTAAGAATTTTGTCGAAAGTAGGTCATCTGGTTACTTTTTGCCTACTCTTTCATGAGTATTTTGAATTCGGACATACTTATTTTTAGGGATTTTTTTACCAATACCAAGCTCATGTACTTGTACTCTAAAATACCCCCGATACCAAAGACTGATACCTCACGTGACATAACTGACGGAAACAGCCTCAGTGGTGTGGAAATACTTCAAAATTAATGATGACAACACACACATTGCGAACTGCATGCTCTCAATCACAATTCGTTATCGATTAGTGAAGGCGGGATGGGCGGAATCTCGCTGAATGACACAGACCAGAAACGCGGCCTCTCGCACGCGCTCTCTCTCTTTCTTGGGCACGATCCCAGTTCTCTCAGACCGTACGCGATCAGTTCTCCTCGCGCCTGAATGGTCAAATGCACACATAGTTGTGAAAATGTCCATTGTGTGGATTATCTCACGTAAATACAGTCAGTTATGGCTTAAGTGGACGTAAACATTTGGGTGAAAACAGGATATGTGTCAGTATCCATGGATTCGGTCTTAAAGGGACCGTAGCCTATATTTGTCATTAATGTTAATAAAACAACAAAATATGTTAAATAAATGTATACATGGTGAATAAACCTACTGTATCTGAAAAACAAGTTTATTTAATTTGTATCTCTTTATTTGTTGTATTGTTTGTAATTTGTAAATTTCTTTTTATATAACAACAATTATATATATTGGTAATTATGCCCTTTGAAGGTTATTGGACACTGTACAATTTTTGTTCTTTAAGTTTGTGACAAGCACATAAAAATTATTACTTTTTTCATTAGAGTAATAATATAGAAGCTGTCCTACATTCATTCGTCTCACTGTGTTGTGCTTGGAAAACTGCAACATCAACAACAACGAAAAAAAAAAAAAAAGAGAGAGAGAGAGAGAGAGAGAGAGAGAGAGAGAGAGAGAGAGAAATTAATAAATGTATAGGTATCGGTATCGGCGAGTACTAGAAAAAAGTATCAGTGCATCTCTACTTATTTTTGTCACATACTGTTTTTTGCCTACTATATAGATGCAGCCATAGTTCACCCAAAAATTAAAATTCTGTCAGCATTTACTCACCTTCATATGGTTCCAAAACCGTATGACTTTCTTTCTTCTGTGGAACACAAAAGGAGATTCCATAACCTCCAAATATGACAAAAAATATATACAACATAAAAAGTATCATAAAAGAGGTCTATAAGACTTGTGTTCTGAAGCATCTGAGTGAGGAACATAATTTATATTGACTTTTGCTTTTGCTCCAAACCATTATTTTAAATATCCTGCAGTTTAAAAATGCACACATTTAAATTTGCCATATTTTTTTCTCAAGGAAAGTATGTTCGGCTTCAGAAGACAGAATTTTTTTGTCATTTTTGGAGCTTGACAGCCTGTAGTCACTATTTGCTTTCATCGTGTGGAAAAGAACAGTGTGAATATTTGATAATTAAGAATTATCAACAGTTAAAAGTGTTGATAAGTTGTTAGGAGATAAAATAGGAGGTATTGAAATTAGTCAAAGATTAGGACAGCAAATTTTCACTCAGAGACAAGTCATTACAAATATAACCCATAATACTTGCCACTGGAGGGTGAAGCAACACTGAGGTGGAGATCTCAATATATACATGAAGAGATCCTGAATAGTTAGAGATTAGCACTATGCAAAAAGTTGATTTTCCCATCACATCAATAGCCCACTAAATGTAGGGTCCACCATCTCCCCACAGCTGCCACCAATTGGGAAATTTACTCAAATCAGAAGTCAGTCAAACCGCATACTGAGGCAGTTCTTTAGCTTAAGGTAGACATCAACCAAGCATGACGGGACTTCATTGAGCAGGCTAAAGTGCAAGCACTATCTCTACCTACCCCTTACAATTTTCTATTACAGTGTAATGTCAGGTTGAAAATTGGTCGACAGGAAACTGTCAAAACACAAATGCTCTCCAAAGTGATACAGTCACTCAACAAACAGAGAAACATGTCATTTCTCTATTCAGCCATGCATCAGCAGTGACAGCGAGGTCTCCTTTGATAAATGGGGACGTGAAAGAGGAGTCAGCATGAATGAATGGAATCATTCAGCGCCTGCAACACATCAGTATCCATTATTCCATAATTCATAGTATCATCTTCTGCAAACCTGAGAGCTGACATGTTTACAAGAGTATAGCCCCCCAAAAAACTAATAAAATATAATAAATCTCACTCTTGTTTTGGAATTGTAAAGGACACAGTAATGTCAAAGAAAAAACTTAACTACCCCAGTGGCTCGAAAATGTGTCCAGTTAAATTATGAAGGACAAGCAGCTTAAATGGAATGTCACTTTTGCAGATGAAGTTGGTTCCAAGCCACATGAGGCACCAGCAAATTGGCAGACTTCAGTTACCCGCTCTCCTTGCCAGCGTTCATGCTGCATTTCCGAAATACCCTGACAAGTGTCGTCCTTGAGTGACTTTCATGTGTGAGTTTCTCTGCCATCCAGGGGGTACATATTTCTTCATGTTGGTTTGGTGAAGAGTTGCCATCTTTAATTGTGAAGACACTGGGCAAGGTTCCACCATGGGTGAAGATCAGTAGTGCTCAGGACTTCAGCAAACCTCTTATTCCTCTTTCTCAGGGAGTACAAAAGAGCCTAGACAGAAACAGACAGAGAACACAAAGAGATGACAAATGCGTGTGGTAAAAAGAAATGACCAAAACTATTATC
Organism: Chanodichthys erythropterus; assembly: GCF_024489055.1. Taxonomy (NCBI): domain Eukaryota; kingdom Metazoa; phylum Chordata; class Actinopteri; order Cypriniformes; family Xenocyprididae; genus Chanodichthys; species Chanodichthys erythropterus. Next base: position 22,506,690 of record NC_090225.1, read on the forward strand.
TTTTATACTCAACCTTGAAATTATATTTTAGTTTTTTTTCTTTTCTCCTGTGCAAGATGACAAGAACCCTTGCTGGTGGCTGAGTTGGTTTCCTCAGAAAAGTTGGCATTGTGTCAGACAACATCAGGTCCAGGGGTGGTCTCCAGGGCCCTCGATGGAGCTGCAGACGTTTTCACGCTCCCTGACCGATTAACTTCTATTTACTAGCTTGTCTCACTGCATCAGGCATTGAGAGTTTGACTGCCATGAACGGTCACAGTCTGTCTTTCTATTGCTGTCTGGTTCATAGAGGAAGATGATCTTGTCAAGGATGTTGCAGTCCATCAAGTGCCCGTATTGAAAAGAATAAACATGTTTGTTAGACTATAAAACAAATTGCAAAGATGACCTTTGGGTAACTCAAGAAAAAAAAATTAAATGATTTTGAATAGTTTTCAAAATAAAAACTGACAATAAACATTGGCTAGTAGAATAAAAGGTGTTTAAAAGAGGTGAAACATTTTGTAATACTAATGTTCTCAAAGAAACAACTGGGAACTTTCCAAGATAAAATGTTTCTGGTGCAAGTTATTCTTTTGAAGAAAGAAAGAAAGAAAGAAAGAAAGAAAGAAAGAAAGAAAGAAAGAAAGAAAGAAAGAAAGAAAGAAAGAAAGAAAGAAAGAAAGAAAGAAAGAAAAAGAAAGAAAGAATATGATGCAATAAATATAATATCATACGACAGGAAGATGAAAGTATAAAACAGTAAAGATGAATATGTAGGCTATTGTCTTTACACTGGATCCCTCACACTGGAGTTTACGTCACTATAGGCCTTTCGGTTTTTCTATCTTAATATAAATACATGTTCAGAGACAACCTTTTTTTCACATGTAAGCAATGCTTAACGTGTTTAACCGAAAAGTGGGTAAAATTAATACTCCCAAGTGTAGTGAGTTTTACCTGTGGCGCTTGAAATGCTTAAATATTATAAAGTTCGGTACTGCCCTCTGGTGGTAGCCTACACACAAGAAAGGGTTTATCGCAAACGTTAGGGAAAATGCTGAGGAAAATCACGTAGTTGGATGCTTTTTCATTTATTCACTTTCCTGAAGTGTTCTAGTATTTCCAGATAGCAACAGTTCATCGTATCAAATATCTGTAAAGCTCCAAAGAGAACAAATAAAAACAGAAGCACATCAAGCGGTTTACACGACACTTGTTATGTTCCAAGAAGCCTATTTCCTGCATATTCAGATTGACAGATACATGTAAGAACCAATGGTTATCAACGTAGCTGGGGTTTAAAAAAGGAAAGATAAAAATCAGTTATAAGTAGTAGGCCTGCTTGCATTTTACAATGACCATAAAACAGAAAATAAAGCAAGGGTTGGAATATCTTTAATGAACACAATGGATCAATTTAAAAACATGCTTTGACATTTCCAATGCTCAAAGGTCTCTAAGAAATTTGAATGTGCCATTACTTGCGTAGAAGCAGATCTTCATTATACAACAACAACAACAAAAAGACTCTTCACCAAATGATTATGATGTAACGCTACACCTGTTCAGGATTAGTTAGGCTAGTAAATGAGCCCTAAAAAAGGAGATTATGTGGAAAAACTGTGGTTGCTTCCTTTGACCAAGCTAAGATTTACTAGGCGTTTTATGTGTCATCAGATCAGAATAGCCCTTCTTTCAAGTGTTCCCTGCAGTTTTCACACCGCTCAGTTCTTTTAGCACTCTGCTCGTTTTGGGTCTACCTCTCTCCCTCCTCCTTCCCCAATCTGCCTCTCTCCCAGTTTCAGTGGTATAGTCGGTGCCAGTAATTGTACAGTGTTTATAAATGAACTGCTTGTTTAGAGTGTGGGAAGAATTTTTTATTATGTAAGAAAACCCAACACCAGCAAATCCAGGAGCCAAAGATCACCAGAGGCTTGAAAAGCCTTTGATCTTCATTTCTCTCTTTTCTTCTTCTTTTTTTCTTTTCATTAGACAGAAAAACTACAGACAATATCACAAATCAGACTTTTTTGCAATCTTTTTGAAAATCATCTATAGGTAACAATATAATGTTTCCAAAAGTGGATTGCACTACCATTTCTGCAGTACTGTTTTTGACAGGAAGATGGCAGTGCATGTTTTGTTAAACTGTACAATATCTCAGAATCCTGGAGTTGTTGTTTGGAAGTCAGAAGAGAAGTCACGGGGTAACCACTAATCACTGCAAGGTCAAGACATAAACATCCTAAGGGACTTTCTCAAGTGTCTACTGCCTCCTTTAGTGTGAGATCTGCCAGTCTGAATGGAAAAGCCTCTTTTTGTAAATGCCTGGGAAATGAAATTGGAAGCCTTGAGGATTTCCCCTTCTTATTTCACCCAACTCTCTTTCATGAAACCTTTGCCCCTAATTTTGAATGCATGATTGACCTTCCTGCTGTCTCGTCATGTGACTGATTCATCCTCCAATTTAAAGTGGTCCATCACTGACTCATTTACTACATATGCATCAATGGAAATGTATTTAAACACATGTACCAACTGATCTGATTCTGTTCAGTGGTGTCACGCACCTACTATTTTGAGAGGGCATTAGTGACAGTTCTAGAAGTTTTTTCCTAAGACTTGTCAGCCATTATAGCCTAGTTGTGTCATTTTATAGTATACATAAACCGGGGTTAAATTCTGATATAATATACATTTCCATAATGGAATGGAATTCCAAATTTAGATTTAATGTATATAATATTAATATGATATATGACACCTATGACTCCATAATTCTGCTATGTACATAGATCTGTGACTGTGTTACTTAGTAATACTTAGTGATATTCAGTCAGGTGAGAATTTCCAAAGAACATTTCACAGCTGGATGACCTCAATACTGACATAACTAGTTTGATGCCACCACCTTCCCACAGGTGTTTAGAAACCTCTCTAGACAACCTGTCAGAACTAGTTAGGCATTTACAAATCAAACTGCTCCACTTTACTCAACTCCTCTCTGCTCCTGATTTATTCCTTATTGCGAATCATCTTCCTGACCACACGCAAAATGGGGTTGATTTCGGCCCTTTGGCCAGTCTCCACGTGTTTGAGGAGCATGTGCAGTCCTTGCAGATTGAGCCTCGCTCCTGCCTGCCAGCCAGACGGTCCCAGAGAGGCCAGATTTACGTGCCGAAAACTCCCCTCACTAACAGAAAAACTTTGGCTCTGACCCTTGACAATAAGCATACTCCCTGTCTCACCAAGTATGCGGTTCAAATCAGTCAACCCAGATGTCAAAGACAAACCAGTTCCTTTCAGCTCCGTTCTGCTCTTATGAGACATGTAGTCTGGAATACATGTGTATCTTACATTTACAATAAATCATTTAGCAGATGATTTTATCGAAACTGACTTTGAAAGAACACTCATAATTTGTTTACAACATCAGTATTTTATTTAAAATACTGCATATAAGCAATATCACAGAGTTTTTTTGTTGTTGTCTGTTTGTTTGTTTGTTTTGGCAGGTTAGATCATTACGGCAGTAGGTGGCGACAAGCGACTTTTTAAGTGAGCCATTCATTCGTTCACTAAACTGATGCATTCATAAACACTGATTTATTCAGTAAGAGACAAGTTGACAATGGGCCTGCATGTACCAATACCAACACTTGCATTCGCAGCCACTTGAAAACACTTGTACGCGACAGGAAGTAAGTGCACAAGACTGTCAAGGAGTGCACAAGGTCTAAAAATGCCAAAGCTCGGTGCACACTAAACACTCTTTGGAGCAGTATTTGAGATATTTCTCACCGTTCATCATGTTCAGGAACTAATTTGACCAAAATTGCAAGATTTTGCGGAAAACTGCAGTGTACGTTTAATAAGTGTATACAGTATGATAGGATTTGGTAGTAAAACGTTAAGTGTGCATATTTTATTGGTATTTAGATGAGTATGTGTATACTGTAAAATGTTTGCAACTGTTTTTATCTCTTAATTAGAAGAAGCATCATAAATAAATTGTGATGTTGCCTGTTATAGGGACTACTGACCAGGGGTCTCATTTATAAAGCGTGCGTACGCACAAAACGGGGCTGGAAACGTGGGTACGCCAGTTCCCATGCAAAGGTTGTGATCTATAAAAAACAAACTTGACGGGAGAATGTGCGCACCTTTAAGCAAACTTTGAGCCGTGCATACGAACATTTTGGAGATGAAGGAAAACCACTTTAAATCCTAATTATGAGTCATAATCATAAATACAGTGCATGTGTTCATAATAACAGTTTAAATAAATAAAAGAATGATTTAAAGGTGCCCTAGAACTTTTTTTTAAAAGATGTAATATAAGTCTAAGGTGTCCCCTAAATGTGTCTGTGAAGTTTCAGCTCAAAATACCCCATAGATTTTTTTTAATTAATTTTTTTAACTGCCTATTTTGGGGCATCATTATAAATGAGCCGGTTTCAGGTTGTGGCCCCTTTAAATCGCGAGCTCTCCGCCCCCAGAGCTCGCGCTTGCCTTAAGCAGTGCATAAACAAAGTTTACACAGTTAAGATAACCCTCAAAATGGATCTTTACAAAGTGTTCGTCATGCATACTGAATGCATGCGTCGGATTATGTGAGTATTTAATTTATTTAGGTGTTTACATTTGATATTGAATGAGTTTGAGGCTATGCTCTGTGGCTAACTGGCTAACACTACACTGTTTATAAAGAATGAAGTTGTGTTTATGAATTATACAGACTGCAAGTGTTTAATAATGAAAATAACTACGGCTCTTGTCTCCGTGAATACAGTAATAAACAATGGTAACTTTAACCACATTTAACAGTACATTAGCAACATGCTAACGAAACATTTAGAAAGACAATTTACAAATATCACTAAAAATATCATGTTATCATGGATCATGCCAGTTATTATTGCTCCATCTGCCATGTTTCGCTGTTTTCCTTGCTTGCTTACCTAGTCTGATTATTCAGCAGTGCACATCCAGACGTCCTGCCCTTGTGTAATGCCTCCATGGGCTGGCATATGCAAATATTGGGGGCATAACAGTTACGTAACAGTTTGGTGTTATGTTGAGATTCACCTGTTTTCCGGAAGTCTTGCTGCGTTCACGTCACCTCGTATTTACCGGATTCTTGAAATGACAACACGTGACGTTATATTCGGAGCTGTTCACGTCCTCGGACTGGGAAATAAGCGTTTCCATGGCACCACTATCAACGCCTAAATGAATCTACAGCGGTCAGGTGGTACAGCGGCCACGTGGTACATGTGGGAGCTTTCAGAAAACTCCCAGCTTACAAGCTGTAATTACGAGCTCTACGAGGACGTGAATGCTTTTTACAAGCTAGACTCTCGTAACTACAGGAATTCCGAGGCCGCGTGAACGCACCTTCTTTTAAACAAGTGAGATTTATATAAGGAGGAAACAATGGAGTTTGAAACTCATCGTATGTCTTTTCCATGTACTGAACTCTTGTTATTTAACAATGCCAATACAAATTAAATTTTTAATTCTAGGGCACCTTTAAACTCGCATGGAAACTTACGTTTTCATTTTGATATACACATTTACATTAATGTTACACTTTCCCTAATGGCGATAAGCACTGAAATTACATTACGCAGTCATTACGGAAGTTAATCAAACGTGATATGAATTTATATAGTAGATGTGCTACTTTCTATCACTTTTCCTGTGAGACGCTGCTTTAATGACAGCGAGGAGCGCTAGGAGCACAATAATTCCTCTTTAAACTACACTGCAGATGTTATACAAAATATTTTAGCGAGAACGACGATCGATGCACACTTAACTTCGATATTATGGAATACACTGCTGGATTCGGTGGTTGATTCCAATGCTAATAGCTTACTAATCCGCAGCTGCACGGAGGTGTTGATGTAAAGGATCTTCAAACAATTACCATTGTACATGAAGGATATAATTTGAGGAAAACGGTAAGATTTAAACGTTTCCTTTTTAAAATACTTCATTGAAGCGCCGAGACAGACGATTGTATTTACACTGCAATAAATAAGTAGGCATATCCGTTTCCACTAAAAAATATAGCCTATAAACTTCCTAAAAGATTTATTCACCTTATCAGCAAAACTGCATACATTTGATTCGAATTGTTTAAAACAATTAAAATACTAGTTGGCCAGTGGAAATGTATGAATCAACTCTAAAACCTTTATCTTAAGTATTTAATACAATTTTGTTTTTATGCATATTTTGATATAGCCTATTTATTCTAAAACAAAAGAATATTGGATGATATTTTGCAATGTAATGTGTATGGCACAAATGTTAACCATGGTGTCACGTGGATGGGAACGTGCATGGAAATGATATGCAGATGAGGTTATGCATAGTAAAACGAGGGGCACGTTCAAGCTCAAACCGGTGCGCAACGTTTTGCTACGTTTTCCGGGTTGAACGACATGTTTCCTGGAAACGTTGTGCAACTGTGTGCAACAGGTTTTGAGATACGTTTTCTCTTGTTGGGTGTATCCTGAGATGTGAATAAAAGTCAAAACGGCTTGCCATATGGGTGGGTGTGTCAGAAATGTCAGCCCAATCAGCGGCAGGATGTACATGAACCACGCGGTATTAAAGAGACACCTTGCACAATGGGTATAAATAAAACATAAAAATACTATACTTATATATTTTGCTATTGTATTGTGAAGTGACACTTTAATAAACTTTTATATTCTCCTCTGATTATATAATGGTAGGCTAAATATTACAATAGCACAACAAGAGTGATAATCAATAATGACAAGACTAATACTCACAATAAAAATAATATATCATAACACAGTCTCAGAGGTAAGAAATGGATTATCCTTCACCTGAAATGTTTGTCTTTTCATGCTGAAATGCGAGACAAATGTTGTATCACAATAATTAGAAGTTTCCACAAATCCCTTCACTCGATTGGGATGTTCTCTTTTATTCTGGACAGCAAGGGCAGTGACTGTAACATCGAGCGTATTTTGCAGTATTAAACACGTCTTTATACCGATTTAATCAGGCTCTGAAAATTCTTCAAAAAGAACACAAAGAATGGCCTTCTCAGCTGCCATAGTTGCAACTCCTGCGTCATCAGAACAGGGTGTTTTATAAATGAGACCCCAGAAGTTCATTTTAAAATGCCTTTAAAATAGTGAAAATTAAATTGTGTAAATAAAGCTTTGTAAAATGTTTACTAGTATTTTTACAAGGCCAGTCTTTTTCAGTCAGGCAGTCTGTCAGTCATTCCACCAATTCATTTAGTAGCACTGAATCATTCAGGAACAACTGACTGTCTTTATGAGTGAGTAAGTCATTGAATTATTCATTCAACAATTCATTCAAAAACACTGTTTTTTCCAGCAACGCCACTATCGTGTTTTGCTCTGAGACACAACAGGTAATTTGCCTTTGGTTATGGTTTCATTGGCGGAGTAAAAGTAGACAAAGTAACTGGCAATATTGTGTTTAAAATATAAGTTTTTCAACATTATTGTACAAATTATTGAACTGTTTTACAAAAGTAATTACTGTATCACTTGCATTCACTCTTGGCATTAACTTTATAACAGTACTGTAATACTGTTTTTATGTAGTATTATGTAGTTTATATAAAATACTGATGTTGTACCAGTTAATCAACTGGGATTAACTGGTAAAAACACTATTAAAAGTCTGAAGTTTTTGGTTTTTAGTATGAATATGTTAACCTTACTATTATTTATAAGCTAGTGTGCTCCAAAACCATGACAAAATTTGCATTTAGAAGATATAAGCATTCAAAACTTACAGTCTCTCATTTCCTCCAATATGGATCATTGATTTTGATGACAACACGCTACACTTCAGCTTCTCGTCAGATTTTCTGTCCAATCAAAAGCTCCCTAGAATCTGCAGCGTCCCACCCCACATTTACTATTTTCTACATGGTAAATGGCACAGAGTGTACTATATAGGGGATAGGGAACAATTCAGAGAGTGTAAATATGCTTTCCATGGGGGTGAATGAAGTCTAGTTTCCTTTTAGGAAGAAACTGCGGCTTTACCAAGCTCAACAGCTCTATATAAATGAAACGCTATTGGCTATCTTAAACAAGGAGAGGAGCTGTTCGATATGTCCCACACTTTCCACGTCTTCCTGTTTCAGTGGAAATTACGTCAACACATTGAATAACGCTGTGCGTTTCAAGGCACTTCAGTGGGCCTTTAAGACTGGTAGGGATTACAAGGAGTTCTATCTGAATAGACATCTCAGACTAACCGTATGAGGGGGGAGGTCACTGGGTGCTAGATATTACTTCATAATAGCCAGTAAATGCCAAGTTTGTTTGTATTATATTTTTGTACAGAGAGTAATCCACTTTAGTGAATTTTCAACCTACATACCTTTTATTGGGCCAGCATAGGGATTTGAAGCAGGAAACCAGAGCTAATGCCTACACTAACTTCAAACAAATGCCAGGAGCTCTTTAAATGTCGGGTGGGCAGGAGTGGGGCTCGTGTTATGGGGGGCAGATGGGAGAGAGATGTACCTGGAAGTGCTGAGTTCAGAGAAAGAGAGACAGATGTCTGCTTCTGCTTATCTGGAAGGCTAGAGTTGGTCATATCTACAATCCTAAAAGAGACCAGATGCCCAGGGGTGTTACTGTACGATTTGTGGGTCAGCCAACAAGCGCAATGCAAGAGTGCACAACTAGAACATCTTCCTCCTATAGGTACTGATCCAAAAATCCATATATGCTAAAACAGCATATGTTGTTAATAACAGACTCCTTTCCATCATCTTTAGTGACCCATTTTGGCTGCTAGATGTGAGTCTATCCAGTAATGTTTGGAGTAAATGAAGACAAGATTGTCATTGCAGGTCATTATGGAGCTTGGCAGATATCAAAATGTCTAAATGTCCTTGCCTTGAATGGCTCATTCGGATGTAAAGAGGGAGTGAAAGGATAGACGGCTAAATTGTGTGTACTTGGATCGATTGTCTGCAGCTGTTTAACTCTGTACACACACCATAAGGTTGAAATGCTCGGGGTTTATATTTAAATATCAACTGACACTAACAATACACATTGTATGCATTACAAGGATAAAAGTGTCCATGTTAAATGATACATCAACAGCCCTGCAGACTGAACTGATATAGTCTATGAATGTGGTACACACACATGCCATGTCCTCTGGACGTATTGCATTGGCTGTTAAGCTGAAGTACAGACTGCCAGAAATCTTCGAAAAGCCACAGCCACCCTCACTTTGTTTCAACACCCCCCAAAAAGAGCTCAGAAATGCTGAGCTGCCCCCTCGATTTGTTAAAGAGAAACTTTTTTTTTCCCTTAAAAGAGGCCAAACTATTTTTACTGGCTTCGGGTCCTTACAGAATGCATATATGGAGGTTTTTGGCTAGAGGGAAAGCGATCCCTCAGAAATGCCCTATACGTCTACATGTGGCAAATATTTCTGCTCCATAAACTTTAGCAGCTATGTCTGACAGTCAGTGCACTGGAGAAATGCCTGTTGTGATGATGGGAATATTCATGCTGTGGCATCCTCAGGTATTCCATACACAGATGACAGGTCTGGACGCATTTCAAGAACTGCAGTGTCAGAAAAATAAGATATAGCACAATTAGTATAGTGCTTATTTGAACACATTTAAAATTAAAATAAACACATTTAATGAAAAAAATATTGAACAAAAAATCTGGTAAGGTCAAAAAGGAATAAAAACAATTTACATACAGCATTTTATTTTAAGTAATTATCAAGTTTATTACATCCAAAATAATTTTTTTATAATGAACACAACAGATTAATAATAGTTTTAGGTGGGCTTCAGGCCATATTTGTCTTTTTTAATAGTTATTAGACTATTTTTTTTCTGTATTCACTTCCGCAATATTTATCAACTGATAGAAATATTCAATATTTCTTTCCACAATTTCTTTTGGTAACATTTTAGAATACTGTTCCATCATTAATAAATAGCTACACATGAATAAATGAGTAATGTAATATTAACATTCTAGTAACTACTATTAACTAACAAGAAACTCAAATGAATTAGTAAGTAATAGTGCTCAGTTTAATTAGGTAGTTCACTATTAGCTAATCAGTAACTATTATTTTTTCATACCTCCCTAAGGACTACTAAGAACTATTATATACAGATTCATAATTAAAGTGAAGAATGCATAATATATAATTAATTCAAAATTAAAGATCATGGTAACCCACTAGTAATGATTACAAAATCCTTCAGATGTAATTCCTAATTATTTAGATCAGTATTCTAAAGTGAAATGAAAGATTAACTCCCTAGTAATGATTAAAGTCATTGTAAACTTTTGAGGTTTTTGTAAATCTATTGATTAGTTAACAGTGAACTACCTCATTCAACTGAGCACTAATACTTAAAGGTCCAATAGGTGATTCTCTACAGAAACATTTTTGTTATACTGGTTAAAAGTCTCCTCATATCCTGATAGCAATCACTATGTTAAACGGTCTAAATGTATTTTTAATAAATATATATTGTCTGTAGAAGGTGTAATGTTCATTAGTATATTCATTACGATGTCCGAACTGCCTGCCAATACACTGTATGTTTTTATACGGAGCCCCACATTTGACATGCAGGAAAAAAGTAAATTGTGTGCATGATTTAGAATACTATTTTTTTTCCTACATGTCATGTGTGGGGCTCCATATTTTTACATACCCTTGCGCACCCTGTTCGCACAGACATACACATCATCAGTGTGTTTCATGCTGTGCAGAGTTTCAGTCACGGAGCACCACAAACAAACAGCAGCCAGCTTTTACAGTTCCTACCGACTCAAAACAATGAGCTTATGCTGAGTTCACGCCATAACTACCGTAATTAAGAAATAGAAACCTGTGACGTTCTAACTGGAGCTGTTCAATCAAACGTGGAATTTTGCATATCAATGTCAACAGTATCAACACCGAATTTAATCTGCAGCAGGTAGCAGTCAGGTACTCAAGTTGTTTATGTTCATTATTATTGTAATGTTATGTGCTTTGAGACATGAGGAAGTTTAACGCGTTTCTTGTGATGCTTTGCAGAGAGCTGTGTATGTGCGTTTATGTGTTTTGGAGGCAGGGTTGCCAGGTTTTCACCAAAAAACCCAAAACTAGCCCAATCATATTCCGGGGGTAAAATCCACGTTATTTTTGGTGGGGTTCCCCTGGTAAATTTCGCATTCCAGGGGTTAAATATCATGTTATTTGGGGTCGCTTCAACCTGCGGACATAAAAAAACAACCCATGGCAACAGTGTTAAAGTATCCCAATTCCGCGGAAAAAGCGCGCACTTGGCAACACTGTTTGGAGGAGGCGTGGCTTTGGATGGCGATTTGCAGAAAGGATGGAATCTTATGCTTTCAATGCTAGCAGGCTAACATTAGCATTTCCCAGATCACCTACTGCACCTTTAATAATTATTTAGTCAGTTTCTAGAATGGTAATATTGCATTACTCATTAATGAATGAGTATTCTAAAGTGTTACCTTTCTTTTTTATTTTATTGTCATGCTTTTTTCTTTTTATTGTTGTGCAACTAGTTGTGATTTATGTATTATTATAAATCAATCTTCTCTTCCTTATTCTTATGAATAAGGTTTTTTTTTTTTTTTTCAAAAAGAAAATAACGAAAGCATTTTTAGGAGACATGTCATGACTAGAGAGGGTGGGGAAGGGTGTAGGCTATTGAGAATCCCACAATGTCTTTCTTTCCTTGCCAGCAGCACTGTTTATGAAAGTGTGTTTGGATTGCCCTCCCTTGTGTGAACAGTTTGTGCAGCTAAATCATGTTTTATCTTTATCGTATAAGGTTTGGATGGACACTTCCTGTTGATTGTTTAATACTTCCCATGTGCTAGTACACCGAAGGCATATTTGTTTGCTGACAGATATGACGGTTTTGATGAATGTATTAGTTGTAACTTAGATTAGTGTTCATGCAACATACGTTTCAGCAGCCTATGAGAAAAAATTGACTCTGTGAACACAGTCTGAACAATGGCAAATGAATCACACACTGTACTTGAACATACTGTATTACACACAGTGTAATTCACTTCCACTACTAATAGCAGGATTCTTTTCCTTGAGACTTTCTTCAACTCCCACAGTTAGATTCATATGACCACATAATTCCACCACAAAGGTCAAGAGGTCATGGGTCAGGTCACCTCCCTCCATTTGCGGGACCCAAATGCCAGTTAGAATGCCTAGTCTCTTTATTAATAGGCTTACAATGAAACCCACAAGGTTGAACCACAAGACCGGATATATATGGGGTTCGCAGAGGCATCAAGATGTGGGGCTAAACCAGCACATCTGTCACACTTTGTGTGTGTGTGTGTGGCTTTCCTTTAACATAGATCTTGATTAAATCTACTAAAAACATTACAAAAATGTCAGAACAGGGTATGTAACTAAAAGATTGTGCCCTTCCTGACAGTATATTCCATACCTGAACAATTCTCCTCTGTTTTTCCAAGAGAGAAGTAGGAAAAAACATATATTCTTTCTTTTGATTAAACAGACTTCTATGGAATAATCTATGGTGGCTGCTTGCAGGTTTTCACATATTGCAGTAAACTTTAATCAGACCTCTTCATGAAGCTTATAATTTACAAATTTATATTAAAAAAAAAACCTTTAACATCTTTAACAGCTACATCATTTCATTTCGCTGCTCGAGTCAATCCTTGACATGAGGCACTGTCATGGAAATAAATATTTAGCCATTTTAAAAAAGTTCAGCTTTGATATCTATATTCTCATTAATGTCAGTCTTACAGGAAGTTTCATTGCCTTCTATTTCACCACAGCTGCCTGTACAAAGTGAAAGTTATGACAATGATTTATTTTGCTAACTTGACCTTCATGGTTGAATGCAATTTAGAATTCAAAATGCCTTTTTCCCATGCAATTGCCATTTTTATGAGCAATTTTTGACTGACCCACCCATTAAATGAGACTATGGCTATTACATTAGTATCAAACCGAAAACATGAAGTCATACACTCCCAAAATTGAAACTGCCCCGAAATGACCCAGAGAATGCAATGCAGGGTGACCATATAAACCTCTTCTCTTACAAGACAAATGTCATTATGTTAATAAGTGGGATAAAACATCAGATATTTTTGTGTCAGATGTGTTTGACTATGTTTCTGCAAAAAGACAGGAAAGAAAGTTTTAGAAAAGACAGTGTTTCTTCTTATCAACAGGAAAGACAGTGTTTAGTTGGTTTATATTGCTTGGTGTTTCTGCAGCACTTGTATGTCCTGGTGATCACTGATTGCAGAAGGGTTTTCCTGTGGATGCACTTGGGCCAGTTGGCGTAGGACAATGATGTGAGCAATGTGAGTCTTTAGCAGCAACTCCAGCTCATCCTCACTGCTCCCCAAGACGCTCACTCCATTTACCTCCACCAGCCTGAAACAGAGACCAACATCCTCAGAACAAGAACACTACTAACAGGGGCGTCATTTAGGGTACAACAGGGCTAAAGGTGCACCGGGGTAAAAGGCGCATTTGACTTTATTCTCTTTTAAACCACTAGATAGCACACAATTCAGTTCAGCACTTTTCTTAACAACTGTTTTTGATGATGCATGTGGAAATTTGGCTGATCTTTGACACGATCGTGAACAGCAACGCAAAGTTGATTCTGCGCTAATTTGATTTTAAAATGTAGATTTATGTAGCAAATGAGAATCGATAAAATTATTGACAATATTTTGCGACAAAGGTCTTGTTGAAAACATTTTTCAATAACAAGAATATGTAAAAGTATGGCGTTTGGTGTAAAAGGTGCCCCTGCTGTTGGGGCTAAAGGAACAATAATAAACAATAAACAATTTCTTAATCTTCAGAAAAGAAGTGAATTGGCCATCCCTCTTGCGAGAAGTGAATCAAACTGACGCTTTCCATGTTCTGTGTGATTGGTTGTTTGTCACATGTCTGACACTTTCAGGTGCACACTCTTCAGAGTTAATCGCAAACTCTGGATCAAAAACCTTAGTTGACAGAGAACGTTTATACTGAGCGATGTGAGACCGCTGATGTGGGGCTCATAATAACATTCCCTGTGATGTTAATGTTAGTTGTTATAGAGAGCGTACCCCCCAAATGTCTTTATTTTATTTTGTATAGTTCATTTTGATGGTTCTGTTTTCTAAATGTATGGTTGGGGTTAAAAATGTTGGTGCAAATGCATAAAATCCTGCTTAAAGGTGCTAAAGAGGATGTTTTGTTTTATACATTTTTGCAATATTACTTGAAACTGTCTTTACTAACTGATAAAAGACTATTTATTAGGTGCACTGAAAGGAATAATATTAATATACATCATCTGTACACGAGGTAGGGCCTTAAAAACATCAGCCAATCGTTTACGCGATCATCGCGTAAACGATTGGCCCTCTGGCTTGTCAATCACTGCCGTGACGTTCCTTGTGAGAGACGAGCGCGGCTGCGCGCTCCAGTAACTTTCCACACTCCACAGGCGCCGCATGCAATGTTTTTGTCCGGAGACAGGAGTAACAACTGCAGATTATGAGTTACCTGCGGTGAGTCCGACATAATGAATCCACTAACACGACACAGTGAATGCCGGTGGTAAACACTCGTGTTCCTATACTCGTGCACGAGTTTTGGGAGGCGTTCCTTCGATGGAGGGGGGTTGTTCTTACGCATGCGCTCATTTCAAAAACTCAGTAACAGTCTTTGGTTTCTCAGTCGACGAAAATATCCTCTTTAGCACCTTAAATGTGAGTAATGCTCAAGCAGGCATGTTGTTTTAGTGATCAGACAGGAGAGGTCATCCGCGGAAGAAAGGTGCGGGCGTAAAGGACAAGCGAGAGAATTAATTTTTGCATTGGTTGAAAAAGGCATGCAGAGATTTTGTGAACTACAAATAAGTGTGAGCATTAAACAACATTAAACGAACCCATCAAACCAAGCACGCCTGGAACGTCATTTATTTCGGCATGCAACACTGACCCTGATCTAAACCAGGTTGGGATTATCTGGATTTGTCTCTAAACCTACTCTGAAACTCAGACTTTGTTCAGCTAGCTTCATGCAACAGGCCTCTGGTTTCAAATCCCAATCTAAAAACATTTGAAATGAATTATAACTTTAATGGTGTTTATGTACATATGTTTGCATACACGTTGTGTAAAACCCAGCTCAAAATGGAATTCCTAAAACTCCTAGCTCATGTACTAATCATGTTTTTGTCTGTTCCTTGTGCATAGCCATCCACATTTTACATTTCAGTGTTTTCCTGTTATGCTCCCTGTCTCCTACAAATTTCCATAGCAACAGGGGAAAAAACACAAGAGCTGATGGAACCTCTGTGATCCTCTGAGCTCTTAAAGGCTGGAAAATTCGGGATGTTTCTTGGCATGTTTTATAAAAGGCCAATTAGAGGCTTAATTCATCAAAACATCTATTGCACTGAACTGACCTCTTTGATCTCACATTCTTTCACATTTCGGTTGTTTTAAGACTATGACCCAAAGGTTATAGTTGGTGGAAATCATTTAAAGGAATAGATTGCTATTCCAATTTCCATTTTTGGGTGAACTGTTCCTTTAAATGTTTCATTACGTTTTGGTGCATGTAAAAGAAAGCTTGAAGGCATGCTAAAAAAGACTGATAATATAGGTTGAAACAGGTGAAACATTCTTCAAATATTTTTAAATCAATTACCTGTCATTCAGACAGAGACTAGCACCCTCAGTGTGTACCACCATCAATCCCTGGCCCTCTACCCAGCGTGCAGAGAAACCATAATGACCGCCTGGGTCTGCTTTCACTTGGGTGGCCACCAGCATGACAGGAGACTGCAAAGAGACCAGCTGAGTCAGAGTAGGGCTCTTCCTCTTAGCTTTCTCCTGCAGGAAAAGGAGAAGAAGAAGAAAAACAGTTGAAAAAGCATAAAACGCAGTAAATATCTGGTTGCTCTCATTTTATAGTAACAGAACTGGAAAGTCAAATGATCTGTCCTTGAAAAAATGTGAAGTGTAAAAGCTGACAGCCTTTCTGATCTGATTATTGTATAAAAAAAAATTGACTTGATTATTTGTGGAGTAAGCAGAATTTTAAATCAATTTGTCACATGACAATGGTGGGAGAAAATTTTCTTAAATATTTCTTACTAGCCATGAAACTGTATTTTGTATTATTTTTTTATTAAAAATATATATATATTACCCTTATGATAATGCAATTTTTAGCTGTTTTTTCTTTCATATTTATGCTTAAATGCATTTAAATAAATGTGTCATGACTAATGAGTACACCACTAGTAAACATGCATGATCACATAAATCCACACCCCCAAACCAATAGCTGAGACAAAGACTGAATACAGGAAGTGAGTGAAAAGATAGATGCAGAGTGATCAGGTTTCTCTGTACATGCAGCAGAAAAGTCGAGGTGAGGGCTCGAGTCTCCTGGCGTGTGAATGCCCCGCGGCCAAGACTACTGAGCCTCTCCCCAGACATGGGCACCAGACAGCTCGCTCACACAGGAAACCCCCCTGCAGAAATGCTTAGGAGCCCTTATCACCCCACTGTTTGGACTCCCTAGGGCAGGACGCATAGCTCGGGCCTCGCTCAATTATTTAAGTGAAGCTGCAAAAAGGCAAGTACTTAAGAATTAATCATTTCAGTCCACTTTCATTAGCTCATAATTTCATCCAGCCTTCATACTAACCTAGTGATGGAGCGAGTTGAGGGAATAGCTACTGGCCACAGAGCAAACAGAAACTAGAGAGCAAGCTGAACAATGGAAATACAGATTATAACTTGGCAACTGTCTTTTGTAGATGTTGGGGAGGTGCTGCGCGAAGAACAATCGGGCGAGAAACGGGCACACCTTCAGAAATCCCCTAACTCTTATGAGATGAGAGAGGAAGTCGTGCCAAGCCCCGGATTGTAGGATTGTGTTTCGCATGAGAAAGGATTTCGGACTTGGTTAGAAAAGTGTGGCTGGTATTAATGATATAAGTGAGGTACTGTCAGTTACAATAATGGATTCGCAGGGCCCCAGAGTGAATTGTTGCATGCAGTAAAATGGCAACCTCAAGATGGACTATAAATCCCAAACAGAGCCAAAAGCTGCCACAACTATTAGCCACTGGGCCTCTTAGCCGCCAGTGCAGCTCAACACAGTGACCAAAAACACATCGGAAAGAGGGAACAATCAAAGTGAGCCTAAATATTGGGAGCTCTCAAGCCTGCCCGCAATCGCAGTATCTCAACAACCTTTTCCCATGAGAATAGTGAAACCTAATCTGAGTCTGCAACCACTACTACATCTCTGGCCTGAAGGCGAATGAAATGTAATTCAATTGAAATAAAAAAGGGAAGGTTAGAAAAGGTTTGGGACATATTACTTAAAGGGGTTTTTCCCCTTAAATCCCTGAATTTCAGCTGTAGACCCCACGTTTGCCGGCATGTGTTATTTTTCGCTCTATTTCAACAACTCCTCCCTCCCTTTTCCTGTCTTTTTGGATGCACTGCAGTCGCGACGGATTGCTGAGATTAGAGGCGATGATGAAATATTTCCTTATTGTCAGATAATCTAGGAAAAATAAATGGCAGCCTGCTCCTTATTAGGGCCCAGGCTTGTATTAGTTCCCAGACTGCTCTGTGGCCTGACCTGCGCCTTTCCCTTGATTAGGTCATATGATAAACATTAGCGGCACTGCCTCTTTCCCACCAACTCAGCACCTAAAGACTGTGGCCTGAGGGCGGCAACGTGACACGCTCTTTTCTTACAAAGTCCCGGTCGGCATGTGTCCTTTCATGGCACCTCGTTAGGTCTCTACCGATGAGATGAAAGAGCCGCTTTAAAAGAGAACGAAGGTGGGAAAGAATCACCGGTACGGCCACAACACGGATAGTTTTACACTAGTGTTTTGTGTCATCCTGGCTTTTGAAAAACGAGTGGTGTTGGTGGCAATGGCTCACTGTTGTGGTGACCGTCATTGTGAAATGCCACCATTAATTTGCTTCCCATGAAGCAAATTAATTATAAAGTTTGAAAGATGGCAATAGAAATAAAAAAAGCTGTAACGCGTTACGAGAAAAGCTTCAAGACTTCATGTCAAATAACTGCATTCATTTTTTCCCCAACTGTTTTTGTATGTCCAACAAAGTGCTTGCATATTGGGAAAAGCCAAGACTGTAATGCTCACATTAGTACCATATGTTCAGCCTCATTAAAATGTGGTCTAAAATAATAACTACTGGCCTGCGTTCACATGTCAGCACTATATCATTTCATACTGCACCAGGAAACTCTTGGGAAACTAGATCGGGGGAGCCAGTCTCACCTTGGCCTGGGTCTTCTCCAGAACTTCATGCAGGTGAGCCACCTGCCGATTTAGGTGGACCAGTGTGATCTCATCTTTAAACACCTGGCAGTTCACCCTCATCTTCTCCAGAAGTCGGACCTCTGATGGCCTGAGGAGTAAACAAACACAAGCTGCTCCCTTGAGCTCTCTTAAAGGAACAGTTCATCTAAAAATATAAATTCTGTATTTTTATTCCCATGAGTTAAACTTCAGTATATTCTTCACACAAAGCTACTGTACGGCATCAGAAGACTTGGAATATATTGCACAAGTTATATGGACCACTTTTATTTTTATTTATTCTTATTCTTATTTGGACTTTAACAGTATCTCATTCACTTCAATTATATAGAAAAGAGTGGACATAACATTACATTAAAAATGAACATCCTACATTCCACAGAAAAAAAAGAAAGAAAAGTCATATGAGTTTGGAACAAAATAAATGATGACCAAATTTTCATTTTTAGAAAACTATTCCTTTGTCTTGGATCACGAAGCTGATCTGAACAGATTTCCAACGTTCTGTCACTTTATATCAAAGATTAGGCTCTTTATTATTCTGCGGCTAGATCTTAAATAAATGCAAGTGGTCTAAACCTCTTATGTTCTCAGACTCAAATATCTTAGATTAATGTCATCCAAAAACCCTGAAACTTGAAAGATTTGTTTGCATTTTTGCTGGGGAAATGGCCAAGCACATGAAGGACATAACGAAACAAAAAACAATAAGCTTTCAAGCTAAGTGGCTTATCAGGTAATTAATGAGGACTTGGACATATTGATTTATGATGGTATTTTCTCACACCCTTATCCATTCCTGCTTTCAATCCGTCCAGCTCGAAAAGATGTCAGAATAAATCAAAGGCCGTAAATCTGAGAAAAAGCAGGAAACTACAGGGTGAGACCCACACTGGCTTTTTCCTCAAACACCCTCTCTTTATTTGCACACCTCATAAATTAAACAGGTACGGATTCCCATTTTGCAAAGGTAACTGTTTTCACATAATAAGGCTGATCCTTGACAGAAAATCCGTTTTTGTGTTCCAATGAAAAAATAACATCATGAAACATCATAAGGGTAAATAATCAAACTTTCTTTAAACATTGTCAGAACCATGTAGATATTTAATATGTTAAGAAAGTACATTAAACGCTGGAATAATGGGTCCAATCATGAGGCAGGACTGGGCAGCAGCTTTCTCTGCACTTTAGGAAATTAGGAAAGATCTGTGGACTACCCATTACCATCATCCAATGCAACTTTCAGCACTGACGCCACAGAAAAATAAACTGTAACAGACTGTAAACAGAGCATCAAAAATCACAGGATGTACAGTCTCAACAAGGAAATTACACTGAGGACATCCAAAACCAGCTCTGATCATCAGTTCTTCCAGCCAACACATCATTGTCCATAAAGACCAATGCATTAATGAACAGTTTCTTTTCCATGTGATAATTCCATATAATTACTCAACTTCTCTGTATTAACCTCCAGCACATTCTATTCTATTTTATGATGAGAGGATACTTACTTGTTCTTCTGCACTGGTGCTGTGTTAAGACTGTCCCTGAGTGTTTGAAGGCTCTGTCTCTTCCTCTTCAAACTGTCCTGGGCTTCACTGAGACGCCTCTTCACTTCCAAGCTGTCTGTTTGCACTGCATCCATGTCTCCCTCCATCTTCTTCAGCTCTGAACAGAAGGCCACCAGGCCATGGTAAAGCTCCTGAACCTGGTTATCATACCGACACAGATCAACTAAAATCAATAGTGGAGAACAGGGTTAGTTGTCACATTTTTTCCTCAAGGCAGGTTTATTATTCAAAGTCTATTTCTGTTTAAGAACATACCTCTACCTTTCGGATACAAAAACATTTCCACTGTTATTGCCAAGGAAAAAAGACACACACAACTCTGTGACGACATGCTTCAAAAGTGGGCACAATGGTACTGAAATTTTAATTTTATGACAAAATTCACAAGAATTATTCTTATTTATGAGAGTTTTGAAGTAGAAACGTCTCGGTTATGGAGGGAACGGAGATGTACACAGAACATGACAGACTGAAAGGAAACCAAAAATAAATCTACTATTAGAGAAAATAAGCATTTGCACAACTGGACTTTTGACTCAAAAACTAGTAGTTCCTGGTGTGACAACTAGCCCCAGTCCTCATTTGAATAAAATGGTGAAAAATACTTTTTCTGGTTTTATTTTGGCTTCCTCCAACAGGATGACAGATAATATTTACCTGTATGATGACATTTTGAAGGGAGGCCACCTGTTGGTTTAGCTCTCGAATCTTGCCAGTGTTGTTTAGCAGATTTTTGCTCTCAATATCGTCAGCAGTACGAATGTTATTTGGGGAATCAAGACCATCTTTCTGTGTTTTGAGAGGCAAAAGTTTAATTTTAAATTTTAAACTTTTACTCCTAAGTTATGTTTATGTGTTTTAATTTAATCCATTGAAATACTCGGCTTAAAACATACAATTCTGTCTACCTTCCTACATAAGTGAAGCTCCATTAGTCTTGTTTCTGAGCCAGGCAAATCTCCAATCATCTGCTCAGGGGAGAACTCATCTGAAAAACGTGGAAAAATAGAGACGGTATGTAAAATTAAATTTACTGTGTAAATTCCAGAGCACTTACAAGCCACAAGCCATATATGATTCTCTCCAAATGCAAGACTAAATGGCTGATCTTTTCCAAAGAAGACAAAAGAAAAAGTCCTAAAAATAATACAATAAATTGAGCGCAAGTCAATTTATTTTGTGTATGTATGCATAATCCTCAAGGACACACTAATGGCAAATAAAAATCAGTATATTATTATCCTTTTTACTGCAAATAATATATAAGTATTTGCATTTACTTGACAGTCTAAATTAAAGTGTTGGTGTCATCTTCTGACTATAAGGTAGATCTTCATACACATACAAAGACAACATGTACTCATTTATAAATATTTTATTCCTTTTTGCTTGTACACAATACCTTCTTTGCTTTTCAGGTTGAAGTGATCTTTATCTTCATTAATTCCCAGCATCCTCAGGCAAGACTCCATTACTTTTCCCACACTTGTCTCTTTGGGTGTCCTTAAATGAACTGTTTGTTCTGACGCTAAATAAAAATAACAAACAGATATAGGCATTTGTCAAAGCTTTAAAATGAATTGTAAAAAATATATGTTGAACTATTAGATGGGATAAAATTGCATTGGCAGAATGGTACCATTGACTGTGATTTCAATGAGATGGGAGTTCTTCTGAAACCTAGTATTTTGCTCTTTCTGTCTGTGAGAGAGAACATGACACATATTCAGGTCAACCTGTAAATACTGTTATGAACATATTGTTAATTCCCTTTTGGTATTGATTTGTGATTACACTTCATTTTACATTCTACAGAGAAGAAGGACGCTCTACCTGAATTTGAATGAGCATCGGTTCATGTTGGTACTGCTAACTTGAGGAGAAGAATTTGACTTGGTCATGGACACCAAAGCCGCTGTGAATTTCTCAACATTGTGTGGACCAAACCTTTCTTTTGGGGGAAAGAAAACAAGTTCAAGTTAGCTTCTACAAAATTACAGACAAAAGTACTGGGATGTGAACTGAAACAATTCAGGTTATGGTTGTGCTATGCTACCCAGGAGGGAGTTGAGTCTTTGGGTGGTGGCGTTCGGTGGGTGTAACTCATGGTAGATGGCAGACAGCAGTCTCTCTCTCTCCTCCAGACTGGACAATTGAAGGATTTCAAGGGTGTGGAGATCAATAGAAGCGATGTGAGTTCCACTGAACTCTGCCTCTGTAGGGTTTGATCCACCCAAAGGCACAACATTATTATTAACATCTCTTCAAACTGTTGCTTCTGATAAATAACACTAATGGATCTCTAAAAGAGATCTTTACTGGTTTGAATATTCAACAAATAGCCACTGCAAATCATTATCTAGAAATGTTAAAAGTTTCTGTGGTGTTGTATTGGTGAGTAAATGTTGTTTTTCCCTTTCTTTTTAAGTTGATGCATGGAAATACTTCTTAAAATGACGCAATAACTTAAAAGTGTAAATGAGTAATACATAATCTAAACAGCTATTGGTTTATGGTCTATGCATTTGTCTCTTTGAATGTTTGGCGAATTAAAACATTTAAAAAGGGTGGGAAAATAACAAAAACAAATGTGCAAACTGTACTTTACCTCTAATGAAGGGGAGGCATTTCTGTAGACCAATATTACTAAACCACTGGCAGACCTCCTCCGTGTTCAGCTCTGCTAAAGTTTTGGCACTGTACACATTAGAATCCTGCTAAACACAGACAGATACAGACAAACTCACAATACATACAAATTATGTTTAAAGTTCGTGACATGTATGCATGCAGACACATTCATCAACTTTCAATGCAGACACATTCATCAAATAACTGTTCATGAACACACTTCTGCAGAGAATTAACACAATGGAAGATGTGTGCACACACACACAAAAAAAGACCAAGTTAGAACATTCCACCATAAAAGACAGAAAATAGGTCTTTAAGAGATTTTTTTTCTTTAACCATGGACAATTTTCGGTGCTCCCATGAAATGTTGCATGAGTGTATTTGCGTATACCCTAAAGCTGTAGATACTTTGACTGTACATAAAAATGAGGGGTATTTTCATGCGAAACAGTGTAACGATTTACAAAATGGCTGTAGTTTGCAATAGTCTCATCAAGAAAAAGCCCAGTATTTCACTGACTGTGAATCAAAATATTTTTAGTGCATTTGAAAGGACTTTTTTTAAGATGGTCAATGGGGTTAAAAATATGAGTCTATGCTCAGTGAACATTATGTATAAATAATAAAGTCTGCTACTGTACTGTATGTCTGTTGACTTACTTAGAGCCTAAAATTATGAGACACATTACACAATGTTATCATGAAAATAACTGCATTATCATCAACACCAAAACTACTTGAGACTAAGACCTGGAAACTGAAGCAGAAAAGCAAAAAAAAAAAGTTACAATCTTGCACACACAAACAGAAAAAAATGGCAATACCTTCACTGCACTTTCTCCAGTTTGGTCTGTTGACTGGGGAATGTAGGATGCTGGGAAGAGAAAAACAACAAGATCACTGTCATGCTGAAAAGACTAGATTAAATTTATATGCTAGTTTATGGTTAGTGTGAGTTTGGGGACTTGCTTTTGGACCAGCACTGGTATAATATTCAACTTGCAAGAAGCTTATGAAGCAAAAAAGTTTTTCTGGTCACCCTAGTTAAAAAGCCATGGGAAGCATCTAAAACACAACACATAGTGTTTCTTTTTCAGCAGGGTGGTCATTTTCAGACCTGTCATTTTCATATGAGTCATCAAAACAAGAAATACAATAGGGCAAGAATCCTAGCCTTTGTCATCCAAGAAAAGTCACATCACGTCTTTACCAACAGTTATCCTTCTTTGACGTGGGGATTCCTCATCTTCAAGGATTTCGTCTTGCCTTTGGCATGTGGAGTGAAAGGTATGACTTCTCGGCACCGTATCGCCCAAACTACAGGACCTAGTGGCTGGTTTCTGTGACAGGATGACAAAAAAGAGCATTCATACATTTTATTAAGTTATATTTTGGCCTTTTCATGGCTTTATAGGATAGGACAAAACAGGAAAGCATGGGGTGGAGAGAGGGGAAAAGGATCGGCAAAGGACCTCAAGCCGGGAATCGAACTCGGGTCGCCTGAGGCGCGGTTGCACTATGTGACATGCGGCCCACAAGGCTATTAGCACCGACATTTGTACATGTTTAGTGCCTTTTAAAGGTCTTCTGTGTGAAATATGGATCATATTATTGATATTATTTTATTTATAAACATGTTTCATTTACAAAGGTAATCCCAAGTGATTTTACCTTTTGGTGTGTTAGCATGCTTATCTTACTGCTCAGCGGTAGAAGCCTCAACTCTTCCTTTAGCAACTCATGGCTGCTGGCATCCTTGTTGCTCAGGTCATCTAAATGAGTAAAACAACACATCAACAAGATGTCAGCACTATCAGATGATCCCTAAGCTGATGGGAAAGAACTTTTGGATCTGGAGAAGCCCTAATTCTGTCTGGGTCATTGAGTCCATCTCTGGGAAACAAAACAAGTAGAACTTTAAGCTAACATGGGAAAAGTTGGTCTCAAACTCAAGTCTGGACACTCCAGAACACCATATTTGGTGTATTGTGCTCTGTGGAACACACTTGAAAGCTTGGTTGGAATTTGTGTCAAATTAATAATGTCAGCCGGAAACAGCTACTTAATCTCTGTATGCTAGTGCTAATACTCGAGCTAATAATGTTAAGGAGGGAATGAAGCCGTTTCTTTTCGTACATGGGCTCTGTAGCATCATTCATCAATAATTTATCACGAGCCTGGTCCGCACGTTCGGTAAATATATGCAAACACACAGCAAACCACAATGGAATAATGTGGCATGTTGCAAAACTGGGTTGACAGTGAAAAGGACAAGTGAGGGACTGTCTGGCAGTGGCATAGTTTAGTGACCAGTGACATGCTATGTTTTCCCACAGACAGCAGACATTCTAACATTCCCATAACCGCAATGCTTTTTGAACCCCCTCCACTTCCTTCATAAAAAAGAAGCAGCAAAAACAAACAAGTGCTGGGAATTGACACACTGAAATGATGGTCTTTAGTCCTATCAAAAGCCCACTGTCTGATCCCTGCAGATTCTGCATAATAGGGAATAGTATGTGTTTGGCATCGGTGCCAGGTTTGTACATTGCCTAAGGAATACTACTGGCTTCTATTAGATGGTGAAATATTAAGTGGAACACGGCTGACCATAGAGAATTTTGTTGGAACCCTTTGATTCGTCAGTATTGCAATACTCATATTAATTACTTTCATTAAACTGGTTTTCAAACAGAATATGGTCAGATGAAGATGAATATCTCAGCCCAACAGGATAGCTTTGAGTGAACTAGAAAATGTTTAGTTACAAATGAGAAAACCATTAGGTGACTCTAAGCATGTAAAAGCACAAACATTCCTGAAAAAAAGCACCCTGGTTTCCACCAAAAATATCAAGTAGTACAACTGTAGTCATTTATAATGACAAGACATGTTTCTTCAACATCATACAATGATTTCTGAAGAATCATGAAATATATTCAACATAATCATCTCTAAAGAGATCACAGATAAACTGAGAATACACAATAATAACTCCTCCCTCTATATCTGGTTTTCCTTACTGGCTGACCTCAGACACTCATAATAGGCAATAACTGGTCTGGCACCATCATACTGAGCACTAGATCCCCACAGGGCTGTTGTTCACCCTGATGGCTCACGAATGTACTGCCAAACATAGTACAAACCACATCATCAAGTTTGAGGATGACATCGCAGCGGTGGGCTTCATCAGCGATGATGAGTCATCAAACTGAAAGTAGCTGGAGCATCTAGTAGACTGCTGTGCAAACAACAGTTTCTCTCTAAATGTTGACAAAACATTTGGAGACATCGACATCACAAAGTCCCGCACTGACCACCTCCCATAGCACATCAATAGGTCTCCTGTAGAGACAGTCAGGATGGAGACATTTCTGGGTCTGCACATCACTTGTACTACCCCAAGAAAGCACAGCAGAGTCTCTTTGTGCGGTGACTGAGGAGGGCAAACTTTTCCCCCACCCATTCTCACCAGTCACCACATTCTACAGAGAAACAATTGTAAGCATCCTAACAACATGGTTTGGAAATTCAGACCACAAGGCCCTGCAATGCCTTGTAAAAACAGCTGAGAGAATTATTGGAAGCTCATGCTCTCCCATATCAGACATTTACCACAAACGGTATATGAACAAGACGCAGAGCATCACATAAGACCCCAGCCGTCCCTGCCTCGTAAAAAAAAAGGCTTACTTGAGTATGGGGGCCAACGCAGAGAGACTTTGCAACATTTCTTTCCACTAAAGCTCCTCAATGGAGGAGAAAGAACTGCTGCACTGAGAACAACTGATAAAACTAGCAATTAGTGATGCACTGAAATTTAAGCAA
Source organism: Chanodichthys erythropterus (assembly GCF_024489055.1). Classification (NCBI taxonomy): domain Eukaryota; kingdom Metazoa; phylum Chordata; class Actinopteri; order Cypriniformes; family Xenocyprididae; genus Chanodichthys; species Chanodichthys erythropterus. Next base: position 22,533,168 of record NC_090225.1, read on the forward strand.
AAAAAAAACAAAACAAAACATTTCTGTCATGACAACTCTCGGAGTGTTTGGTATGGTAATGGTTATGACAATGTAGATATTTTTGGTCTTGGCGGAATAGATCTGCTACGCTGCTGCTGCTTAATTGCTGCTTCTGCTGTTGATTATTGCTGCTGCTGCTGCAGATCAAGTACGGGACTTGCTACTGCCAATACATACACGACCTGCTGCTGTGAGCAAGTAAGATATGCTGCTGCTGTATAATATAGCGTACATAAATAACCGTAGCAGATCTATACAGGTGGAGCTGGGGAAGGTGGAGGGTTTCTGAAGCACGCTGCGCTACCAAGCAATGCTTACTCATGTATTTAAAGATTAAGCATGCAGCTCATTGGCTACTCAAACTGCAGGAACCAATCATCTGTGACCTATAGATATTGATGTGATAATTAGCAGGTGTGTTAAAGGACCTATTAGCCTGCGCCATCTAGAGTTTCATGCCAGAACAATTTTTAATTTCGGCCAAAATAGTTTTGGAGGGCTGAAATCATCGACTTCTCCAGTGATGAGTTTTGACCATTTCAGTGTCTATCTCATACACACAACATGGATAAGCTACAACAGGTAAACATTTAAGCAGTGTGGACACAATTCGCATGACCAAAATGGATAGCAATATGTAAAAGAGGTGGCTCGTTTTTTTTACTACGACTGTACATGCCACCCTGAAAAGGGTTAACAAATTATTATTAATTAATTATTATTATAACCATTATTGCTACTGTGCAATATTTATATAGTACTTTCAAGGTGACAGAGTAACCATTTGCATATGTTGCTGTTTTCTCAATTCAGAAAGACAAAGCAACACATTCACAAAGCAAGCACAATTTAATGGATTGCTCATTTGGGATCTCAGTAAGTCAGGGCCATCATTATTTAGCCATGTTCATTTGATAATCTATGCAGGCATCACTTTTTAAATAAAACTACCACTACATTTACCACTGGCTTTCTGAATGCAGTAAGACTGCACTCTAAAAAAAGGGCATAATGTACTGCATTAATTTATCGGAAGTTTCGTTTATATATATATATATATATATATATATATATATATATATATATATATATATATATATATATATATATATATATATATATATATATATATAGGTGTTTTACCTGTATTTAGAATTCTGCACTTCATTAAGTTGTGTTTTAGGTTTAACGGAAATGGCTGTAAAATTACTGGAAATTGTCCAGGTAATGAGCTGCCAGTGCTTTTTCCATTATTTTATGGATTTATTTTTTACAATGTGTTATGGTAGTTGTGCCAGGCACATAGGGTTGATTTTGTGAATAAGAAGTAATTTTTTGGCTAAACTAAATTCAGTTGTGGACAGTGGTGGGAAATGAGTTGCATTAACACACAATTAACATGTAAACTTAAATACTTTGTTTAGTGGAAACTCAATTTGGCAAAGTCATGAATCAGACATGTCAACCTCAATTTAATTTCTTGCAGTTAACTACTAGCTAGCAATAGCACATATTAGCAATAAACGTTTTTGTACTTTAAGTCATGCACAACATTTAAAAGCACAAGGACATAAAAAAATATGTCTTTAGAAGCCTTCAACAATATGGTTACATAAAACACTAACATATCAGAAACATAAAAGAACACCAAGTCTTACCATTTATTAATCTTGCTCAAAAACATCACTTAATTTCAATATTTACATTCCCTATCCAGTCCAATGCAAAGCATGCTGCGAAATAGAAATCCCTTGCTCAGTTTCAGTTAATGCCCACAAAGAGTATTCATGTAGTCCCAACACAAATGTATTAACATCTACTTTACCAACTCATGTGTATTGCACACAACTGAAATTAAATTTTGATGTTTAAGAACTGTCCCGCGATACCTCAAATTAGGTACACTGAACAACCAGCTTGTTTTTTGTTCTTGTTTATTGAAATTTATTGTCCTGTATGTAAGCTGCACTGCAAATTTTGTAAAATAATTTTATTTTATATGGCTGGAATGACAATAAATGTGACTTGACAAGCAAGGGGAAGGGAGTGTGACTTCAATCAAGTGTGATTAAATTGTGAGATTAAATTGACCTTTAAATTGACATTCAGAATTGGTCCAACTTCCTGGACTGTGTGAAACTGTCCTATTTGAACAAGCAAGATACTTTCAGAAAATACAAAAGCACAAAAGATAATGATTTCAAATAGGGGAAAGCGAGACAGTGTTTAGTCCCCAGACAGAGCTAAAATGCTCCAGCAAAGGACAGGAGGCTTTCAGAAACTGGGCCACTTCACACGGTCTGTGCAGTGAAGTCGGCCCTCTGACAGCCTCTGGTCGTTCTAGACAGTGAACAGGAAGAGGATATGTGCAGAGCCTGTCCCGAGACTGCAGAGAAAACCCAGTAAAGCCAAGGACTTAACACAGGTCAAGATCTGAGGGAGCCAACAACCAGATCTCGCTGCAAGAGAAAAACATGCATATGTGCTACAGTCCAACACATTCTCCTCTGTGCAAAAAGCTAGTAAATTGCAAACTGGATTAAAGGAATACCACGTGGCTGAAGGAGGTAGAGGTACAGATATTCAGAGGATCAGAGCGCGAGAGGCCTTCGGGATCGTGGGAAGTATCTAGGTCTTTCCGCCCTGCCAGCTGTTTCCCCAGTCTCCACAGGGCCCCCACTGTACTCTGGACCAGTGTGAAACATAGCACCAGAGAATACAGTTTCCCCCAAACCAAACTTGCTGAACTTTCAGAAGAGCGAATTATGAAGAAACACATTCAAATGTTAATCGATTTAGGGCTTTACTGTAAAGCACACCTGTGTCGTCAGCATTAGAAATATAACAGTCATTTATAGAAGATCTGTGGCAACTTCTCCAAATGCCTGGAGCAACCGTGCGAAGGTTTCTGACACCATTGTCCTAAACAGATTACCCCTTGGTCACAAAACAGCGCCTCAGAGGGTGTCATTTCTCTAGACCAATCAATAAACACCTTAGTTTTCGGTAAGGAGCAACAGCTCACTTCACTAAAGGGTCTAAATATGCTTTGAGGAGTTGCTTAGTGCATGATGAGACCTGCACAGTGGCATGTCCACCCACGCCATCTGAACTGTGCCCTTTCTGCTGAAAACCACACCTGGATGAGGACATGAGTAAAATTGCCAAAAAAGAGTGAGTCATGAGAGACAACTTCTCAGTATTTCAGAATAATGCGTAGACGATGAACAATTCAGACTGCCTCAGATTTCTGCCTCATCTTAAAAATTGCTATGCAGTAATTAAAGGTTACATACTGTAGTTGTGCTACATACCAACCTTGAAATATTTGTACACGCACCATCATTTTTCTGTGGTTAGGTTAAAATACCCAACATTTCTGATTCTCTTTCTGGTGATATGGCACATTCCACAAATACAGTGCACTTTAGTTTTCCATGACTTTTTTTTTTTTCTTTTCTTTTTTTTTTTTAATAGAGGCACAACTTATTTACTTATTTCATTTTATTTATTTTTTTACTATTAGATATGTTTGGAAGAGTATTGTTTAATATAAAATTAAGTAGCTAGTATTAATCATATCTGATGTTGGTATACTACCACCTTAAAATATGGATTTAACCATTAAAAAAGGTTTGACATAATCAATTACATTTTTGCCATTAATATTCCTATTAATACCTATTTAAATATTGATATTTTATTCATTGTAGTAAAAATGCACTATATTTTTAAAATCAACTAATTATGCACAATTGTAACAGTTTTTATATTTTAAATAATATTAAATATTAAATAAATAATTTCCAGGTCCATAGAAATAAGTTGTATGCACCTACTTTCACAAAAAAAAAAAAAGAGAGAGAGAGAGAGAGAGAGAGAGAGAGAGAGAGAGAGAGAGAGAGAGAGAGAGAGAAAAGGCACTGTGTACCTTATTCGTAAAGATAAAAAAGTTTGAAGACAAACTTTAAGTTGGCTTGAAAAAGCCGGACCCGAAAGTTTGAAGTAGTTTTAAAAGTTTGAAGTTTGAGAGTTTTCAGTTTTCAGTTTAAGTTTTAATTTAGTAGTTCTGATAGATAGATAGATAGATAGATAGATAGATAGATAGATAGATAGATAGATAGATAGATAGATAGATAGATAGATAGATAGATAGATAGATAGATAGATAGATAGATAGATAGATAGATAGATAGATAGATAGATAGATAGATAGATAGATAGATAGAGTCAGGGTACTCAAGGCAGTTGCTAGGGTGTTATGCGGTTGCTAGAGTACTTGGGTGGTTGCTATGCGGTTCCCAGGGTTCTCAGGGTGGTTGCTAAGGAGTTGCAATGCGGTTGCTAGGGTACTCGGGTGGTTGCTATGCAGTTGCCAGGGTTCTCAGGGTGGTTGCTAAGGTGTTGCAATGCGGTTGCTAGGGTACTCGGGTGGTTGCTAAGGTGTTGCTATGCGTTTCCTTGGGTACCCGAGGTGGTTGCTAAGGTGTTGCTATATATTTGTCCCAATATTTGTCAAGCTGCTACAAGTCAGTCATAGTTGTCAGTTTTGGTTAAAGCAACAGTTAAAAAGGATTGTTCACCTAAAAATGACAATTCTGTCATCATTTACTCACAAGTTGTTCCAAACCTGTATGAATTTCTTTGTTCTGCTGAACATAAAAGAACATATTTTGAAGCATGTTTTTAACCAGGCACCACTGACTTCCATAGTATGAAAAAACATACTCAATAGTCAATAATGCCCCACAACTGTTTGTTCACGAACATTCTTCAAAACATTCTTCAAAAGTGACAATTAAAAAAAAATTCACTTCAGTTTTCACTACAGGTACTGAGGACTATTGTGAAGATTCATCACAAATCAAAACAGACTCACCCAGATTATGTTCAGTGAACTGCAGCAAACTGATTCCAGTATTGAGGCTTCCTGACAATGCATACAAACAAGCGACTATTTCAGAATGTATCATGGTTAAAGCAAAACTACTTGTACAAACGTGCCAGTGGGCTCATCATGCTGCTAACGCCTCTTACTTTTTCGAGGGTATTCAGGAAGAGGGGGTACTTGAAAGGAGCTACGCAGGAAGTGGATTGTAGACTTGTCCACGCTGTTCTTCTTGGTGGTTTCTTCCTCTTGAGGCTCCACCTGAGGATGTTCTTCATCTTTAGTCTCACAATTACCTTCAGACTCCACGTCTTGGTCTACATCTTCCTCACTTTCTTGCTCTCCTGTAGCAGCACTGCCAATACTGTCCACTCCTTCACTGCCTGAAGTTTGCTGCAGACTTTCTTCTTCCGAGTTTATGTCGAAGAACTGGTCATCGTCTATTACGTCGGAAGGTGTCGGAGGTATGAGGTTAATGACCGGTGGTGTGAGAAGATCACCAACATTAGTGTTGCCAGAACAATACAGAAGAGAGTCAAGAGCACAGTCATCCTCATTGTTCTGGATCACTCTGAGCTGAAACGGTAAAGAGGAAAGTGGTGCAAGCTTCTTCTTTAGCGCTGCTCTTTGGCACACGGACACAGAACTAGCAGAACGACCAATGGTGATCCGTTGAGGTGGCCCACAGTGCTCAACTTCAGCAAAGCTAAATCCAGGGTTGTCTATTCCCAAATCTTCAACAGCAATATGGACGCTCTCCTCATCCACGACAGGCTTGGGATTTTGTGGCTTTTCCTGATTGTACTCCAAGCAGTCGTTCTCAACAGCCCGAAAGCAAGAGCAACACAGGAACCTTTGTATAACTCCGATGATGTTTTCTTGCCTGGAATGCCGGTTATCCGCATGCTTTGCCATTTCCATTGCTACTTCCTCCCCATTCCCTGACCCTCTCAGTCCCAGAAGAAACTAAAAGTCTGAGGATCAGAGACAGAAAAGCATGGCTTTTTCACCTCTATCACCTAAACCTTCATCGAAAGGAAAACAGACCCTCTCAAAGCATCAATATGCAAGACCCTCTCACCGAAACCCTTCCGAGTAATAAAAAATAAATCCTATGTAGGTTGTTGCTTAGCAGTGGCCTGAAAGAGAATAGAATGAGGCTTTATGCTTTGGCTTCGATGAATACTTGAGATGAATGCTAGTTTCAATTAAGGGCCTTTCATATGGAAAGTACTAAGGACACGGCTCTGCCCTCAAAGAGATGTGCGAATAAAATTAAGAGCATAGCTGACCTTACTAATAGAAAAATTACAATTCATTTAGAAAGAGCAGTATATCAAACCACATCATAAATTGTACTAGGTTTAGGTATATCTTGTTTGGTCTGTTGTTCCACTTACAGTACAAAGTTGCTATGATGCTGCTAATGCTAAGCTTTCTGGTACATCTGATACACAAGGAGGTCACTAAGAACAAACTTAATTTGCCTGGTTATAATGATCTTTTCCTTCATTTGATCATTGTATAATTATTAATTAAGGAAATGTACACACACACACACACACACAAACAGGTTTTTGCATCAGTGCAAAAGTCACATCTGACCGTGAGACTAAAAGATTCATATTTTGAGATACACTACTTCAAATAAATGCTGTCCTTTTGAACTTTCTATTCATTAAAGAATAAAATAATGAATGCAAATGTATCACAGCCGCACAAAAATATTAAGCAGCACACAAACTGTTTTTACCATTGATGATAATAAGAAATGTTTCTTGAGCACCAAATCAGAATTTTAGAATGATTTCTGAAGGATCATGTGACTGAAGACTGGAGTGATGATGCTGAAAATTCAGCTTAGACATCCCAGGAATAAATTACATTTTAAAATATATTAAAATACAATACAATTGTAATAATATTTCATAATATTACTTGCAATCACTTGCATTTTTTTTTTCCTGATAATGGCAAAAAGAACTTAAAACATGTGTTTTACTGTATTTGTGATCAAACAAAATCTTTAAATCATACTGACCCAAACTTTTGAACAGCAGTATGCATAACAAGAGTTACAACCTTTTCTGACTTAGAACTGGAAATAAGGATTACAGTACAAGGAATGTATATATTTATAAAAACACAAAATAAAAGTATTACTGTTAGAGGATTCCTTTCGTATAACCTTTATATTTCAGGGGCAATAAAATGCCTTCAAGCACAAATCATAATGTTTTAATTATCACTAATGCCTTTGAGCACAGTTGGAGCAGAAAGAACTGTCAGCACTGTATCAAGCGCTCCATGCAGAAGAAAAGGTCACCATGCTCCAGTACTTTTTTAAGAGCCAGTTGTTAAGCCTGTTGATCAAAAGGCTCCACTGATATTTATATATGTATTTAAGCAAAAACATTTGTGCACAATAAAGGATGACATTGTTGGCTGCAGTAACTGTGTTGCATGACTAGCATCCATCACAACTAGGCCAAGACAGAAGAATTTGCATTGTTTTCTACATTTCCTGCTGATTGTGGGTGGTAATATGTGGGATTCTGCTTAATTTATTTAAAAATGGTCAAATATATTAAGCAGAGCTGAGAAAATGTTAAAGTTGCCCTCGAATGAAAAACTGAATTTATCTTGGCATAGTTGAATAACAAGAGTTCAGTACATGGAAATGACATACAGTGAGTCTCAAACTCCATTGTTTCCTCCTTCTTATATAAATCTCATTTGTTTAAAAGACCTCCGAAGAACAGGTGAATCTCAACATAACACCGACTGTTACGTAACAGTCGGGATCATTAATATGTACGACCCCAATATTTGCATATGCCAGCCCATGTTCCCAACATTATGAAAGGCATTACACAAGGGCAGCCAGTAACGTCTGGATCTGCACAGGTGAATCAACAGACTAGGTAAGCAAGCAAGGACAATAGCGAAAAATGGCAGATGGAGCGATAATAACTGACATGATCCATGATATCATGATATTTTTAGTGATATTTGTAAATTGTCTTTCTAAATGTTTCATTAGCATGTTGCTAATGTACTGTTAAATGTGGTTAAAGTTACCATTGTTTCTTACTGTATTCATGGAGACCATTGCTATTTTCATTATTAAACACTTGCAGACTGTATAATGCATAAACACAACTTCATTCTTTATAAATCTCTCCAACAGTGTAGCATTAGCCGTTAGCCACGGAGCACTATCAAACTCATGCAGAATCAAATGTAAACAATATAACAGTATACAATACTCACATAATCCGACGCATTCATGACGAACACTTTGTAAAGACCCATTTGAGGGTTATATTAGCTGCGTAAACTTTGTTTATGCACTGTTCAAGACAAGCACGAGCTCCGTGGGCGTGGAGCACGAGAATTAAAGGGCCAGTAGCCCTGAATCAGCTCATTTATAATGATGCCCCAAAATAGGCAGTAAAAAAAATGAATAAAAAAAAAATCTATGGGGTATTTTGAGCTGAAACTTCACAGACACATTCAGGGGACACCGTAGACTTATATTACATCTTTTTTTTTTTAAAGTTCTAGGGCACCTTTAATATACTCCAACTGGTAGCTGAAAAAAATAATCAAATTAGCCAAAATGCTTGATATACAAACATATAAGGGCAAGGGTTGCACGGAGGAGTTCTGTGCTCGCAGATTTCGTGTAAGTCTAGTCATAACCAAAGAGCTTGAAACAACACTTCTATGTATACTGACAAATGGGATTTTACTAGAACCCAATGAAAACCACACAACAGAGAGAGACAACTGCTATCCTGAGAATGGACTGCATTTCATGATTTCAACTCTTCTAGTCCTGACTGGAAAAAAGAAAAAAAAGATTTACATGTATACTGAAAACTATTTTGCCATGTATTACAGTTTTGAGAAACAATTGCACAGTGGCTCATGTGCGTCATTCCCTTTTTTTGGCAGGTATCTGTTTCTTTTCCAGGCTCATAAAAAAAGAGAAACTGGTACATAAATGTTTCTAATCAGTGAAGCAGGTCAGAGGGAACCAGATTTGCTATTCGTTCATCAAAACATAATTCTCATAAAATAATTACTCATGTTCTGTAAAATACATTTTTATAGTATAATGACATTTTCATGAGAAAATAAAGCAATTATTCTACATTGTGTCCTTTCTGGCAGCTCAAACATGCTAATACCAATTAAGTTGCTATTAAGGAAACATGGCATTTGTCGGACTGCAGCTATCTGTCAGGATCCCACAGTCAACATAGGCTGAGTGTGTTCCTTCAAGGCTGCAGTAGCTCTTAAACATTTAATGGGTTTGAGTGTTTTTAAAGACTTTGAGTTAAAGCCTGACTTCTTCCCCCCTCCCCTACAGCTTCCAAAATCTAGTACACACATTAACATCCCAGACTGTTAAAGAACTGAAACCCTACCGGGGTCTTAGTTCAGGAAACACCTCTGACAGACCTCTAACAGTCTGTCAAACTCATTTAAATTACCAAATTGTAGGTGCTCTGTATATTTAGTTCACATTTTGTATAGTTAAGCTGTATCTGCGAAAGGTAAGAAGGCGGAGGATTCCCAATGGTTGCCACAGAGTGTCACTAGCGTGCAGATGTTCTGCTATCAGAGAAGAGGGGAGGAGAGGGAGAGGCGAGTTTTGCAACTTGGTATTTCAAGTTTTTTGGGTCATGTTACTGAAGAACCACACAAGTGCTTTTCATTTACCACTCAGCAAAATAGATACGACATGATACCTTGATCAAATATTTGTAGGAATACCAATTTTCCCCTTAAATTCTTTTACACGATATTTAAACGCCATTTGAGAACGGCTGCAAACCGAATGCTCTCTTCCTGTCAAATGTTTTCATCCAAAAGCTTTCGCCAAGAGCTCTTATTTCAAACGAGAATATTTTGCAAATATGTTTTGCACTAATTTGAGCTAATGTAACACATGGCGCACTAAAATAATGAAATAACTTTAATAATTTTTAAGGGGGTGACTATACATCTTGTATAATGAGATTCTCTTAGGCACTGGTCCTAAATACATGCAATAAATACATTCTTCATGACAAATGAGGAGAGGGTTACTATCCCCCTTCTACTATTTCCCAACTTTTCTCTTTCGAAGCATGTTTTCTTTTGGTTTTGACTGCACTCGCCACCACAGAGAGGGAGAGAGAGGTAGATCCGGGAGAGGGCCCAGACTCGTAGCCAAAAACAACAGTGAGTTTCAGCACTGTCAGAAAGGGCTCCTCGCTAAAGAAAGCTGCAGTACGGTTTTTAACACTCTCCAACATATTGAACATTTCCTGTGTTGCTCGTGTTTCCCTGGGCTGCTCTCCTGTTCACTGTCACAGAGCAAGCTGCTCTGTATGGCCACACCCACTTTGGGTTTAACAAATCTAATTGGTTGAGACTAATTCATACAGTATATTTACAGTCAGCTTCTTTCGCCACCTTCCCAGGCTTCCACAACTATAGGCAACGGATCCCTTAACTGGCATTTTTCCTGGGAATTTGCCTGAATAACAACCATCTGTATGGGAACAAATGATCACCAGTTTACATTAATTATAATCAACTGATGATTATACATAATAGTTTAAGGGGCTATTTACATGACACTGTTTTCAACTACAAACGGAAAACCTTTTATGTGTTTTGGCTGTTCATTTACACAACAGTGGCGTTTGGGGGGCCTGAAAACGCAAACCTTTGAAAACAGGTTTCAAAGTGTTTTTGAAAACACAATACTATTATTGTCTCCATGTAAACTACAAAAACGCGGATTACTGAAAACGGTGACGCCATGTCTATGCGTATTACGTGTTGAGTCTGTAGGCGCGTAGTGTTTCTTTACAAAGTGACATCGCCAACTACTGGCCTGGACAAGAGAATAAAAAGATGATGCCCCAAACAAAACAACATGGATGCATTTGTATAGTGTTGCCATGTGCAATAATTATAAGCAACTATTAAAATAAATAAATAAAAGATTTTAAAATAAATAATCAGCTGCAGACTTTATTTGTGATATTAAATATGACTGAAGATATTGATATGACTATACCAGTGATATTAAAAGTTGTGGGCTATATACAGTAAATCCTAAATACATGCATACAGTATACTTGGGTAAAGAAATGTATACTTAATAGCAAATCTTGGTTTATATCGCTGCAAAATGAAAAAATCATACACACTATTGTACAGTTCTAAATCTAAAATTTCATATATATTACTTTATCTACATCCATACAGTACATGTAAAGCGATATATACTATATAGCATGTATCTCAACTGCCTGATTTATTATCATCACAAAATCATCACGTTAGTATATTATCAGCCAGCTCTTTATATAAAGTTGGATATATAAGTATGTCCAACTTCATAATACATATATTATACTCGCGTAAGGTTACAGCATGTCTAAACTGCTTGTTTGATGGTATCATCGCAAAGTATAAACTATATTATTGCTCAGCTCTAATCTGTTGAATGCAACCATAAGATATTACAAACATTAACATCATGATTTTCTGTGAAGCTGCTACAATGAATATTGCTAATTGCGCTATACAAATCAATTTGACTTGAATGCTGTTATCGGGTGTTGTTTCCATTTGTGCAAGCTTATTCTGGTGAGTTAAGTTGCTTAATATGGGTTTGTTTTGAAAGACCAGCGATACCGATCAAGCGATATCCGGCAACACTGCCAAACGGTTAAAGATTTGGATTTCTAACATGCTTTCCCATTGATGCACAATCCAGGAATTAGCAAGAGATGACAGTACTGTTATTTTGGCCTTGAGCAAACAACCAACCAATACCATTCACAGAGAGAGTAACTAGCATGACTAGTGCAAGGCTATCCTTCAAATGATCATTCACAGGTTAAAAGTCTCAAGCACAAGATTCAACTCGTGCTTTCAACTGCCCCATCCTGGACGCAATTATAAAAATAAATTTGGAGTCAGTGTGGTGGAGGGATGGTGGACAGATTTTTGCAGGAGTGAGGTAAGCAGCTGTTGTCTGCAGTGTTGTGATTCAGGGCATTAAATGAACATATGCTTCCTTTTTTCTGGAATTCTTTTCCTGTAAATAACTCTGCATTAAAAAAACGTAACATAATATTTGGAAAAGTGTTCAATGCAACCGTCATTGAACGTGACAGGGACAAATACAAAGTGCATTAAACAACATCCACATAAAAGCTCCAAAATAAGGAGCATAGGAAGTACAAATATTTAGTTATCGATGATGAGGCCAAAGCATGTTTTGTACAGCTTAACAGGGCTGTGTTTTCTTCAAAAGTCTGCTTTCTCTGTGCTCGTGAACCAGAAACTACTAGGACGCACCTAAACAACATCCTCATGTTTGTGTAGAGCTCCTGACTCCAAAGTTGTAGCAAATGCGGCCAAATATTTGGAGTTTCCCCTGGTGGCTGGACTTTAATGACTATTGCATTGAAGACTCTGTCCAAATAATTGAGAGAAAAGAGGCAGAGAAGAAGGAGGGAGGCGTTGACCTTGGAAACCTCTTTCACCTCTCCCCCTTTAAAGCCCTGTGGCTTCAATCCCATAATCAATTATCCACTGAAGGCTGGAGACCACCAAAGTTTAGCTGCTGTGAGGATATAGGGCTGCAGGAGTGTGTGTGAATGAGTGGGGGTGGTACAGTCAGTTTATATGTATATGTACCAAATACTTTGTGTGAATGAATTAAATTTGCATTGAAAAAAGAACAACTAAATTCAGATGTATGTATGAAACAACTGCTGTGCTCTTTGCTACAGCTGCAATTCTATGTATGTTGATAAGTGTCACTAGACGAAGAAGATGAAGACAAAGGTAAACAGTATCCAATACAAAGTGATTTTAACAGACAGAAAGATTAACAGTGCATGTGTGAAATAGGAGTAAACACAACATGCAAACATCAGCCGACAACTGAAGGGTGAAATAGAGCAACTTAAATACACAGTGATAATGAGGTGATAACGAACAGGTGTGATGATTTGATGAGTGTCCATGACAACTGCTGACTGGCGGGAAACTAAGACAAAGAAACACATGTGACTGATGAAAACAAACTGAAAGTCCATGAAAGTGAAACTAAAGATAAATGATTCCAGATGATAATACGGCAAGAGGACATATGTTACTGTAATTTTACCATGGTTAAGAGGTGCCCTATAATGAGCTTCTAAAAAATTATTACAACAATAATACAACAAAAGTCACAGATGTTCAATAATTTTATGTATTAAAATTAAAGCTGCTGTCCATAGGTTTTGCCTCTTTGTCACCATTTCTGTTTGCAATCGGCCATTTCAGTGATATGTGGAATTATTATCTTTACGTGCATTGTACATTCAGTGCGGATGAATCTTATGTTTGTTGTCAGTCACCATACCAGTGTGGATACTGTACTTCAGAATCACAGATTGTAGTCTTGACCAAAGTAGGAATTTTCACCGTAACATGTCAGCTACTTTTATTCTGACCAACTGAGGGGAAAAGCATTAGCCTGCCGATGCTGATTAAATCTAACGATCACTTAGCTCATATCGCATCAAACCGTACAAATTATTATTGTTGTTATACTTTGTTCTCAAATTGTTAAAGGTGCCCTAGAATTAAAAATTCTATTTACCTTGGCATAGTTGAATAACAAGAGTTCAGTACACAGTCTCAAACACCATTGTTTCCTCCTTCTTATATAAATCTAATTTGTTCATAAACACAACATCATTCTTTATAAATCTCTCCAACAGTGTGTAATGTTAGCTTTAGCCATGGAGCACTATCAAACTCATTCAGAATCAAATGTAAACATCCAAATAAATACCATACTTACGCGATTAGACATGCTGCATGACTAAAACTTTGTAAAGATCCTTTTTGAGTGTTATATTAGCTATGTGAGCTTTGTTTATGCTGTTTAAGGCAGTTGTAAGTTCGGGGGTGGAGAGCACGAGAATTTAAAGGGGCTGCAGCCTGAATCGGCACATATTTAATTATGCCCCAAAATAGGCAGTTAAAAGAATGAATAAAAAAAATCTATGGGGTGTTTTGAGCAAAGACAAACTGCTGCTGCAAGCAATATTAATATGTAATGTGCAGCTCCGATCCAAGAATTTAAAATAGGAATTGCCGGTTTTATCATTTTGATTAAACAATTAACACATTTTTTAAACAACAGTAAAAATACTTTTTATAACAATAATAATAATAATAATAATAAATAATTTAAAATTAATAAAAAAATATAAATATAAATAATTCAAGATATTTTGTTTATGGTGTTTTTTTTGTTTGTTTGTTTTTTTAAATACACAGAAAGAATGTACCAAACAAAAGGGATACAGTTTCTATATAGTAAAAATGCATATATACACTATGCTATAGTGTAGGGTTAGGGTTGCCTCTATTTGGCTTTGTGTTAAAGTCAAGGAATAGTTTATTTGCCTCTTTTTATAAGAACCCGTGCTGTTCCCACACCCAGTGTGGTTAAAAGAAAACCAATTCATTTGTCTTTAAATGAACTGATTGGCTCTCAGCAGCTAGAGTGTAAAGATGATGACATGAGTTAATCTCTCTCTCTCTCTCTCTCCCTCCTTTTTTTGGTTGGTCCCCTGTTTATCTTTTTATAGAAGGGGCCACTCGTCTCGTGCTTGTCAGCATTGTGCATTTCTTTTATCCTCCCCTCTCTTTTATGCAGGGAGAAAATGAGCGAAAGAATGAAAAAGTGTGTGTGTGTGTGCGTGTGTGTGAGATGTGGCTCATGAAGACCTGATTTACAGGATGTGGGTTGCTCAGGGTTCCTGACGTGTCCCAAACCCTTTCTTTAGCCCAGCTTTCCCCACACACATACACACACACACACACACACACACACACACACACACACACACACACACACACACACACACACACACACACACACATTTAATGGCATTATGAGCTGCAGTGGAAACGTTTTACACTAAAAGAAAAGACAAACTGAGGCTTTCTACAAACTTTCCCATGGGAATGGTGTTTATGACCACCGGTTCCTGCTTTAAGACACAGGTCCACTGTTATCAAGGATTCACTGGCAAAGATAAAAAGGCTTAGCTTGACTTTTCTTTTTTTTCTCATATCAGATGTAAAATATTTCAGTCAGAACAATTTACAGAAGACAGGAAGCAGAGAGGGGAAACAAGAAAAACTGTAGCAGCGGAGCAGAGAGGGCCCAGAGAAGCAGAGAGAAGTCTCTTTGGTTTCTGTGGTAACCAAGGGGGATCTGCGGTCTGGTCAAAGGTCCTATTGTGGCAAACGCTTTATCATTTCAAAGAGGGAGGAGAGAATGTAAATGAAACACCATGAATTTCTTGTCACAACAAGGCAATTTGACCATCTCACTGTCAATGTCATGATGTTTCTAATGGACCTTACCAAAATATAATATAAAACCACCATAAGAACTGTACAGCGTAAAAAAATAAGAAGTGATTGTGAGATAAAGTTTAAAATAAGGTCACAATTGTGAGATATAAAGTTACAATTAGCCTATAATAACATAATTGTGAGAAATGTGTGAAATTACAGTTGTGAGATAAAGTCTCAATTCCTAATTACCATAAAGTCACTAATGTTAGATATGAAGTCATTTTGAGTTTGCAGTTGTGAGTATAAATGCATAATTATGTGATATAAAGTCACAAATGTGAGTATAAATTCATAATTGTGAGATTTAAAGACACACTGAGATATAAAATCACAACTGTGTTTATAAATTCATAATTGTATTATATAAAGTCACAATTGTGTCTATACATTCATAATTGTGAGATATAAAGTCACACTGAGATATACACCGATCAGGCATAACATTATGAGCACTGTCAGCTGAAGTGAATAACACTGATTATCTCTTCATCACGGCACCTGTTAGTGGGTGGGATATATTAGGCAGCAAGTGAACATTTTAGGCGTTTCTCAATGTCAAGGAAGGATCCTCGGAAGCCAGAATTTCGAGGATGCAACGTCATCGACATCCGTCAAAGGACTGTTCCAATGTCGAGGATCCTCGGAATTTCAAACAAGGACTGAGTCCTTCGTTCGAAAAATATCCCATACACAGGAAAGGATGCATATGTGTATCCTTCGCGCTCTTCGCGCTCTCAAATCACCCACAATCCTATGCGTGCAGCTTTGTTCAAAAATGTTTTAAAAAAATGTTGGACGTTAGCGGGCAATATGGTTTCAAATGTAAGTATATTTAAGTTACCAAACATTTGTTATAACAGTAGTAAATAAAGTTTAACGTTTAAATGCCAGTACAAATTACTACCGTATTGATATTATAAATTATACAAATACAAATTACGTTATTGATGGCTAACTGAACCGGACTGTTGTTAGCTTGTTTGCCATCACCGGCATCCTTTATAAATAACTAGTTAAGTTGTCTAAAGTAATTTAACGTTAATATTATACCATTTATACCATTCACAGCGTTATTCATAGCTTTCTCGTATTTTTTAACAGGGACCAAGGAACAAACGGAGGCGTTCATACGTCTCGGTGTAGAAAACATAGACTGTAAAGGTTGAAAACAAGCAGCTGTTTACCGGGGGGTATTGACGTAATGACGTGCACTTGCTAGTCTGTTCCATTTACGTGTTCTCTGAATGCTAAAGAGGAGCCTCTCCTAGACTCTGAAGGAAGTGACTTGGAAGGACCAGTTCTGCCAAGGAAGTATCCTTGACATTGAGAAATGCCTTTTGTTCTCAAAGTTGATGTGTTAGACGCAGGAAAAATAGGCAAGCGTAGGGATTTGATCGAGTTTGACAAGGGCCAAATTGTGATGGCTAGACGACTGGGTCAGAGCATCTCCAAAACTGCAGCTCTTATGGGGTGTTCCTGGTCTGCAGTGGTCAGTATCTATCAAAAGTGCTCCAAGGAAGGAACAGTGGTGAACCAGCGACAGGGTCATGGGCAGCCAATGCACGAGGGGAGCAAAGACTGGCCCGTGTCGTCCGATCCAACAGACGAGCTACTGTAGCTCAAATTGCTCAAGAAGTCAATGCTGGTTCTGATAGAAAGGTGTCAGAATACCCAGTGCATGACAGTTTGTTGCATATGGGACTGCATAGCTGCAGACCAGTCAGGGTGCCCATGCTGACCCCTGTCCACTGCTGAAAGTGCCAACAGTGAGCATCAGAACTGGACCACGGAGCAATGGAAGAAGGTGGTCTGGTCTAATGAATCATGTTTTCTTTTACATCACGTGAATGGCCGGGTGAATGCGTTGCTTGCCTGGGGAACACATGGCACCAGGATGCACTATGGGGAAGAAAGCAAGCTGGCAGAGGCAGTGTGATGCTTTGGGCAATGTTCTGCTGGGAAGTCCATCCATGTCGATGTTACTTTGACATGTACCACCTACCTAAGCATTGTTGCAGACCATGTACACTCTTTCATGGAAACGGTATTCCCTGGTGATTGTGGCCTCTTTCAGCAGTATAATGCGCCCTGCCACAAAGCAAAAATGGAATAGTTTGAGGAGCACAACAACGAATTTGAGGTGTTGACTTGGCCTCCAAGTTCTCCAGATCTCAATCCAATCGAGTGTCTGTGGGATGTGCTGAACAAACAAGTCCGATCCATGGAGGCCCCACCTCACAACCTGCAGGACTTAAGGGATCTGCTGCTATCATCTTGGTGCCAGATACCACAGCACACCTTCAGGGGTCTAGTGGAGTCCATGTCTTGACAGGTCAGGGCTGTTTTGGCAGCAAAAGGGGGACCAACACAATATTAGGAAGGTGGTCATAATATTATGCCTGATCAGTGTAAAGTCACAATGGTGTGAATAAATTCATAATTGTGAGGTATTCATAATAGTGAGATATAAAGTCACAATTGTGTGTATAAATTCATAATTGTAAAATATAAAGTCAATTGTGTGTATAAATTCGTAATAGTGAGATATAAAGTTACACTGATAGAGTTATAGTTGTGAGTATAATGTCATCATTGTTGGATATAGAGTCATAATTATGAGTATAAAGACATAATTGTAAATATAAATTCATAACTTTAAACACAACAGACTTTATATGGAGGATCTCACCTTGTACTTGTGCAACGCTCCATTCAGAAACCCTCCACTCCCCCACTAGCAGTGGGTACACAAGCCTTAGGGGCACAATAGCACACCACTGGCATGAAGTTCATGCGCTCGCCCCTTTAAAGTCTTTTAATGGCCCTTGCGCCTGAGCTGCCATAGAAATCAGTCCAAATGAATTGCAACACTTTAAGAATGGGCAGATTAGAGGAAGAGAGGAAACAATGGGACATCAAATATGGCATGCAGCAGGTCGGACAACAAGTCCGTCCCCACCAGATTACACCGGCTGCCTGGCAGACTGTCCTTTTCAATACAGCTTGACCTAATTTCCAAAACATAAGGATTGTTTCCCGTCAAGCTCCATTGTATATCAGCCCAATAAAAGAGCCACTAGAGTGTAATTTGGATGGGCTTCTCTCTCAATTCACGCTTCTTTAGAAGTATGTTGCTTGAAAGGAATTATAAAGGTTTAATTGAGTGTGGCAATTGATTGGATGGCCCATATTGATCACTAGTAGGGGAAGTGATGGAGGAAGACACCTCCTCTTCAAAGAAAGACAAGCAGAAAGAGCAGATGGCTACAGTGCTATTCTTCAAATTCCCTCCCTTTTAAACAAATGGCCCACGGTGTCATGAGTTTTTCATGATGATATTACTGACACGAGGTGGACCTAATCCACAAGTCTGCTTGCTTAATGGGACAAAGGCTGAAAAGCACTCATGAATAAAAAAAGAGGGGGCTTTCTGACAGGCCTTAAAGAGCCTCAACCTGACTGCTCCTTCTGAATCAAAGTAAGCCTCTGTCTCAGTCTGATCTGCAACCCTGAAGCGTCAACAACAAAAGTTTATAATCTCAAAAATAGCATAGACCTACTTGGTCAGAGCTATCTAAAGGGATAGTTTACCCAAAAGTGAAAATTCTTGAGTCAGTCCAAACCTGTATGTTTTTTTTTTCTTCTGTGGAACACAAAATAAGATATTTTGAATAATGCTTAATCTGCTTTTGTCCATTTTATAGAATCAAAGAAAATGGGGTCCAAAACAACACTGAATTCACTGATTTTAAAACACTGTTTCACAGAACAAATAAAATTATGCAGGTTTGGAACGACTCAAGAATTTTCATTTTTGGGTGAACTACCCTTTAAAACAAAAAGGTGAATTGAAGAAGGAAAGTTGTTACTGGAATTACTCATGATCTAACTCATTCTCACTTGAAAGCATCATGACAATGTCACATTCCACACATGCATCCGTTATGATGGCTAAATCCAGTTTAATTGTATGTCTGCTGTGTGGGCCGAACTTCTAATACTGATCATTTTTGTTTTGGGCAAACATATGCATTTCATGAAAAGCACACATGGCTTACCTCATATACAAATCTTCTTGAGACAAAGTTTCCCTCTTAAAATCATCCTCCAAAGTCATAACTAATCTTGTGGCATGCTGTGCAGCTGAGGAATGTGTTTACTCACAACGAGTAGGTCTGCCAAGGGCTTCATGAGACCCAAGGCAAAAAAACCTAAATGTTGAGTTGCAGATTTTTTATGGTAAATTTATTTCTACCGTACTCACCCTCATGTCGTTCCGATCCAAACCTATATGACCTTTGGTTTTTGTGAAATATGAAAAATATGTTGTTGTTTTTTTTGTTGTTGTTGTTTTACAATTTCTTAGTGTTTTTTGTCCATACAGTGAAAGTCAATGCTGTACAATGTTGTCTTCAAAATATCTTCCATTGTGTTCTGCAGAAAAAAGAAAGTCATACAAGTTTGGAACAACAGAACGAGTAAATGACAGAATTTTCATTTTTGAGTATTACAAAAATTGTGTTTTATAACACACATTTCAGCTTGTGTGGAGGTGTGTTTGTGGGTCAGTGTGTGAAATGTTCACGAGACAAAGCAGCAAAAGAGCGAGAGTGATCATGTGACCGCCCCTCCTCTTTCTCTTTGCTGTCGAACATGGTGTAATGTCCTCAGATGGATTACAGGCAGCTGTGTGAAGTCGGAAACCTTCAGCAGTGAGTGTAATTATTTATCCACCTGTTTTACCCTTTTTTATTCATAATATTTGACCTATTAAAATAAAGAGTTTATACAAAAGAATAAAGCGTA
The DNA here is from genome assembly GCF_024489055.1 of Chanodichthys erythropterus. Lineage (NCBI taxonomy): Eukaryota > Metazoa > Chordata > Actinopteri > Cypriniformes > Xenocyprididae > Chanodichthys > Chanodichthys erythropterus. The sequence goes on from NC_090225.1 coordinate 22,553,332, forward strand.
TGAAATCACTTCAAATGGTTTATTTATAAAACATAGAGCATGATCAAAGTGTTAGTTCCTCAGTACTCTAATCTGATTTGCTGAGCAGCATTCCAAAAGTGATGCACTACATTTCACTGGTTTGGAACACATATAAGTGGGATGAAACAAACAGAGTATGCTTGTGTGAAAATTATTTTGCATCCAGTTTAGTTTGCAGAAAAAAAAATAGGAATTAAATTTAGGGCCAAATTTAGTCAGAAACCTCGTTTATAGAACCGTTTCAAGCCGACCCTCAGTGTCTATTATATGCTGCCAATGAGGGTTTCAAAGTGCCATCATATAAACTTACAGGAGTAACAGGCCACTAACAAAGCACAAAGCCGGTGCTTGAAAGAACACAAACACGCATGCACACAGTCACACACACAATATGCATGTTGACGGAGGCTAATGAACGTCCTGCGATCAGCTGCCAAAAGCTGTGAGAACCACTTCTTGGGCTTGTGGTGTCCTGCTGAGTCCCTGGAGCACAAATGAGCATCGTGACAATATATTTCAGCACAGGAACACAAACTTAATCACAAAACTGGGAATAGAGCACCTACATCTGATACTGAAAAGTGCACTTCTCCAACCTCATCAGAAACAAACACGGATCCTCAGCTTGCCAATAGGCTCTGTAACCAAGGGAATTGACATTTATTGTGCCGGAGAAACGGTTATAGGAAACTAGACACCTGCAATCCAGCCAATTAGCTTATGAGGGAATAGTACTGTTTCATTTCCTGACACTGAATGGCCTTTTCAAATGATCATGAATAGCCACGAGGGTTATTAATGCTCAGTGTTGAGGAAAGTTACTTTTTATAAGTAATGCATTACAATATTGTGTTACTCCCTAAAAAAAAGTAACTAATTATGTTACTTTTTATGGAAAGTAATGTGTTACGTTACTTTTGCGTTACTTTTTCTCATCTGGGCTGGAATGTTTGATTGTTTGTTTTTATAACAACAAAACACTTCTGTTTTGGGGAAATGTAAAGGCCCTTTCAACCCAAAAGTGCATTCACACCAGACGCGAATAGACATCCTGTGGCGCAAATTGAGCGCTTCGGGCGTTTGACATGCGTAACGCGTGATTCGTGCGAGTTGAAAAATCTGAACGTTGGCGAATATTCGTGCCGCGTTAACCAATCAGGAGCTTGCTCTAGTAGTGACGTGATTATGACGTAGCAAGCGCAGGCAGAAATCCGAAACAACAATGGAGGACAAAATTATGGTCGCTGTACGATACATCTTTGTACTTTTATAAAAACAGGAATAAAAAGGATCTTGCTTGGAAGAAAGTGAGTGAGGAGGTCGGACACTCTGGTAAGTTGTAAAAAATGCTCTTTACTCAATTTGAGCTGTATATATACATATTGCGACTACAAGCTAGCTAAAGCCGGCAAATTTAGCTTATTTATTTACAACTACTTACCTGTTGACGAGTTGATGTGTTTATTGGCAGAAGCCCCTCTCATGGCGCGAATTCGCGTCTGTTGTGAAGTGAATTTCACGCTCGAATGAAGCGAGTAAACTCGAAATGTTCAAGCGTCCAACTACACACGAATAGCACAATTTATTTGCGCAAGTCGCGTCTGGTGTGAACACCCCATTAAGGAAATGCAAATTTATGCCTGTACAGTAGAGGGCGCAGTTCAAACAAACAAGACTTAGTGCTGTGCAGCTGTCAGTCAATAAAGAGGAAAACAAAGTAACTGGTGTTATTTATTTGAAAAAGTAACTCAGATATTTTGTTGTAAATTTAAAAGTAATGCGTAACTTTACACAACTCTCGTTACTTATAATGCTGTTCATGCTCGACTTATAATCAAAACCCAGACAGATCTCTTTATGTACTTGCTTAGATGGGACTTTTGTCTCAGTGAGTGTAAAGGAACACTCTCCTTTTTTTGAAAATAGGCTAATTTTCCAACTCCCCTAGAGTTAAACAGTTGAGTTTTACCGTTTTCGAATCCATTCAGCCGATCTCCGGTTCTGGCGGTACCACTTTTAGCATAGCTTAGCATAGTTCATTGAATCTGATTAGACCGTTAGCATCGCGCTTAAAAATTACCAAAGAGTTTTGATATTTTTCCTATTTAAAACTTGACTCTTCTGTAGTTACATCATGTACTAAGACCGACAGAAAATGAAAAGTTGCGATTTTCTAGGCTGATATGGCTAGGAACTATACTCTCATTCAGGCGTAATAATCAAGGAATTTTGCTGCCGTATCATGGCTGCAGCAGTGCAATGATATCCATTGGTCTTAGTACACGATTTAACTACAGAAGAGTCAAGTTTTAAATAGGAAAAATATCAAAACTCTTTGGTCATTTTTAAGCGCGATGTTAACGGTCTAATCAGATTCAATGAACTATGCTAAGCTATGATAAAGGTGTTACCGCCAGACCTGGAGATCGGCTGAATGGATTCGAAAACGGTAAAACTCAACTGTTTAACTCTAGGAGAGTTGGAAAATGAGCCTATTTTCAAAAAAAGTGGAGTGTTCCTTTAAGTTTTGTTTCTTTAGTTGGTAAGTCTATGGGGCAAATTCACTAAACAATTTTAGATTATAGTAACTGTCATTGTTTTTGGTAAAAACACACTTATTTACTTCTTTATTTGTCTCAATTGCCTGTTTTATTTTTTACTCTGGGGTAAAAATCTCAGAACTATTTGTTAGTTAATTAAATGATGAAGAAAAACAGTAATAGAATATTTGCTTTAAAAAATAATAATAATAATAATTTAATTAAAACACAATTCCTATCTATGTTTGCCACCTGTCTGGTATGGGATAAAATATATAATAATCTTTTTAGCTATTAAAAACCAAGCACCCCAAGAAATTTAAATCACCATTCTTAAGGAGGCACCATTTGTGATCTTTTTCCTGTTCCACCCACTTGGTGTCTCATGGGTATTATATCCTATGGTAGACAGCGGCAAGCTGCTACATACTCAAGTTGCCAAAGGTCCTCCACTTGCCTTGACCCCAGCTGACACCCGATCCCCCTAAAGCCATCTTTTATTCCTCCTTCAAGAAGCAACATTAGGATCATTCTTACACCCCTGCTGTTTGGTTGTGGTGACCTCTAAGCTTATGGGAATCCAAGGCCAACAGCAGAGTAAACGGCAACAGTCAGTTTCTAACAATCATCTCTCTCTCTCTCACGCACGCGCTCTTCCGGCATAATGTTTAAAAGGAGAGATTGAGGGTTAACCGAGTGGTGCTTGGGTTGCTGTCTCCCGTTCCGGCTCTTGTCCGAATTAGTTCAGGATCACCGGTGCTGCCAATGTTGTGTTCTCAGGCTAGCACTGCATTCCTCACAGCATTTCATTCTTTCATACAGCATCTGTCCCTCAGCCTACAGGCAAACCCAGTCATTCACAGAACAGAATAAACTGCAATTTGATAAGTACTTAAAGGCATAGTTCACCAAAAATGTTCCGTTCCACCCGTATTTTGTAATCAGAATCATGCACTATCCAGGAAGTGATAAAATCAATCTGATCTTCAAGGTGTGGTGACTATGAAAACACCTCTTTCTTCAGCTGATTATGTGATATTTTAGCAAACAAGATGCTAATCTCCTGTCTGTCTTGTAAGTGCAAAACTTGCTTATAAAGGTGCCATCGAATAAAAAATTGAATTTACCTTGGCATAGTTGAATAAGAGTACAGCACATGGAAATGACATACAGTGAGTCTCAAACACCATTGTTTCCTCCTTCTTATATAAATCTCATTTGTTTAAAAGACCTCCGAAGAACAGGTGAATCTCAACGTAACACCGACTGTTACGTAACAGTCGGGATCATTAATATGTACGACCCCAATATTTGCATATGCCAGCCCATGATCAAGGCATTAGACTAGGGCAGCCAGTATTAACGTCTGGATCTGTGCACAGCTGAATCATCAGACTAGGTAAGCAAGCAAGGACAATAGCGAAAAATGGCAGATGGAGCGATAATAACTGACATGATCCATGATATCATGATATTTTTAGTGATATTTGTAAATTGTCTTTCTAAATGTTTCATTAGCATGTTAAATGTACTGTTAAATGTGATTAAAGTTACCATCGTTTCTTACTGTATTCATGGAGACGAGCCATCGCTATTTTCATTTTAAACACTTGCAGTCTGTATAATTCATAAACACAACATCATTCTTTATAAATCTCTCCAACAGTGTGTAATGTTAGCTTTAGCCACGGAGCACTATCAAACTCATTCAGAATCAAACGTAAACATCCAAATAAATACCATACTTACGCGATTAGACATGCTGCATGACGAACACTTTGTAAAGATCCATTTTGATGGTTATCTTAGCTGTGTGAACTTTGTTTATGCTGTTCAAGGCAAGCACGAGCTCCGGGGGCGGGGAGCACAAGCAATTAAAGGGGCAGCAGCATGAATCGGCGCATTTATAATGAAGCCCTAAGATAGGCAGTTAAAAAAAAATCTATGGGGTATTTTGAGCTGAAACTTCACAGACACATTCAGGGGACACCTTAGACTTATATTACATCTTTTGAAAGCACATTCTTCGGCACCTTTAAAGAATTAAAAACTACTTTGGAAGATGCACACACAAAAAAATCAAAAAGTCCTCTTGATAAATTATATTTTAAGAGTGTGCTTTTCACATTTTAATGCTAATGTTTAATGCTAATGTTCATGTTTCGCTGACTGTTTATACTGACACCTATAGGTGTGGATGTACTCTCTAAAAAATGCTGGGTTGTTTCAACCCAAGTTTGGGTCAAAAATGGACAAACCCAACCATTGGGTTGAATTTTTAAATGCATTTTTTAACCCAACGGTTGGGTTTGTCCATATTTGACCCAAATTTGGGTTGAAACAACCCAGCATTTTTTAGAGTGTATTAAGTTTGTTTACAAACTGCACTAAAAAGCACTATATACAATAAAATACCCAATTTACAATAAATACAATTATTGTAATTTTAATATAACTAATTAATATAATTATTTTTGCAATTATTAGTAGTACTGTAGTAGTAAGGGTGCATGAGAGTGCAACATATTTTTTGTTTTGTTTTGGGTTTTTTTTAAACTGCACCTTTGGATTCATTGCATAAAGTGACGTTAAACAAACTTGTAAATCGGTGTAAATGAGCTTGGGGTGTAAAAATTGTTAAGACATTGATTGACAGTGTTGCGTCAAACAGGCTTTGATGATGTTTCTCTCTTGTAATTGATGCACATGGTTTGAGCCCAACCCTTGCCTGCAGCCACACTCAGGAATGTGCTAGAGAAGGGAAGTTCTTCTCTTTGGAAGAGCACAGTCCTTTATTGCAACCATAGAAACGCCCCTCCATGAGCACCTACACTGCATGCTAACAACTGCAGAATGCCAGAGTGTAGTGAAGATCTGAATCTGTGTTTTGATAAGGGTGTGTGATCATGACCTAAAAAACAACAGAAAGGAGAGAACAAAAACACTACAGAATGTTAAATGCTTTAGACGCCCAAAAGTAGCTTTAAAGTACATGCACTGTAACAAAACATTTAAAAACACATTAGCAACTTAACGTGTCTAAAAAGAGAGAGAGAGAGAGAAAGAGAGAAGCTTTGTTTATACAGTCACTGCACCTTCAATAAAGATGACAATGACTTCTGTATAACAAGTTCAGACATATTTTTATTGCTTCTCAGGTCTTCCATGACCTCACCCCATATCCAGATTCAGCCAGTACCTTCATTCAGGCTGACGTAGCAGAAGAATCCCAGGAAATCTTTTGGCAAAGAGGAAGTTTAGATTGCAGAAGCTCATTTCATCCGGGCCCTGACAGCACAAGAGGCGATGTCATCGTGGGCCAGGGCCAGAGCGTTTCATTGTTCCTGCTCATGGCACAACAAAAGAGGTAAATAAACATCAGCAGCCTTGACTCCCCTCTGCTGTCAGTCCAATTAACCACAAACCCATACCTCTCAAAACGTCTATTTACACATGACCTCAACGGCTCGTGCCTGAGGTGTTTTTTTTTTTTTGGTGGAAGGGGGGGGGGGGGGGGGGGGAGTCTGTGTGTATCTGTTTGTGTGTGTTTGTATTTAAACTGCTCTCACACTGTTCAGAGTTTTTTGCTGACTCAACAGTTATTTTTCCTGTTCAATGGCTGAGTATCCCATTCAGCAGATAAAGATCTGCCCTGTGTCCGAACCCACCAAATCACGCAGTTCACACATTCACAGAGCCACTGAGATTTAAAGACCCATTAGGAACAGACATACTGTAGAGCATCAACCTATTTATTGTAATATTGTACTGTATATTGGTTATACTGTTTATTTGGAAATTCTACTTAAACTGTTTTCTGTTTAAATTAGATGTCTAGCTTGCATTAATTTATGTGTGATATCACTGTAAAGACTGCTCTAATTTCGCTGTACTTTTAGTATAGTGATAATAAAGAATCTTGATCTTGTTGTCCGGTAAAATATCTAAACATTACTAAAATAAATAGACAAATAAATAAAATTACCTGAGAAGCATCTGTGTATACCTGAATATAAGTGTATATATTCTAATTAGATACAGCATTGTTGATTGGCAGATTTTTGTTCACTTGTTTATCACCTAAAAGCTAATTCGGTAACACTTTACAATACGGTTCATTAGTTAACATTAGTTAACTACATTAGTTAACATGAACTAATAATGAACTGCACTTATACAGCATTTATTAATCTTTGTTAATGTTAATTTCAACATTTACTAATACATTATTAAAAGCTTGTTAACATTAGTTAATGCACTGTGAACTAACATGAGCAAAGAATGAACAACTGTATTCTCATTAACTAACACTAACGAAGATTAGTAAATACAGTAACAAATCTATTGCTCATTGTTAGTTCATATTAGTTAATCCATTAACTAATGTTTAACAAATTAACCGTATTGTAAAGTGTTACCGTGAATTTTACTGAAAAACGAGACAAAAAAAGATAAAATTTAAAAAATAGTAAGGAAAAAAAATTCTCCAGTGTCAATGAGGGGGAAAAAAATAAAAATAAAAAGCAAATGCCAAAATGTGACAGCAAAGCTATGCTTAATGTTTAGCCATCACACTTCATCCAGAAGAACCGGATTTCCTTTTAAATAACAACCTGTAGCAATAACAATGTTGCACTGTCTGTCAGCTATAAAAAATATTATTTACAAAAAATTATTGGTAGTATTATTCAATTATTTTGTTTTAATAAAGCATTAGTAAAATAAAACATTTTGTCACTCACAACTGTGTGACTTATGGTTATTTTAAATACTGTATATTACAGCACCTCACTATTGGTTTTAGTAGTGCTAATAGCAATATAATAAAAATAACAATTAGTTAATAAAAATCATAATAAAACAATTAAACAATTATTACTATAGTTTATTATTAGCCTAACTGTGAGATTTTTACATTTGCCATAAAAAAAAAAAGAAAATAGAATTGAATTGAATATATAATTCAGCTGATATGCTGTCACAGGTGTATTTTCATTGGTTATCGTCAATAAGGCTTATTTAATCAGAATTTAGAATCCTTTAGTCCTGATTTCTGTTGCAAGTTTAGCAATAACTGATCTGTGATAAATCACTGTATATAATAAATATAATTTCAAACGTCTCTCTTTATGGGGTGCAATCCAGGGGCCAGTTGCATAAACATAGCCACTAAGTTAAGACTGTCTTAAAGGGTTAGTTCACCCAAAACTGAAAATTCTGTCATAATTTATTCTCTCTCATGTCATTCCAAATCCTTAAAGGGTTAGTTCACCCAAAAATTAAATTTTCTGTCATTAATTACTCACCTTCATCTCGTCCCACACCAGTAAGACCTTCGTTCATCTTCGGAACACAAATTAAGGTATTTTTGATGAAATCCGAGAGTATCCGAACCACACATAGGCAGCAACGTCATTGCACCTTTTGAGGTCCAGAAAGGTATTAAAGACGTCGTTAAAATAGTCCATGTGACTACAGTGGTTCAAACTTAATGTTATGAAGTGACGAGAATACATTTGTGCGCAAAAACAAAACAAAAAACAATGACTTTAACAGTTTAAACTGTTGTCATACGCAGTTGACGTAGTGAACACAGTGCAGAGCGTCCGTGTTTACGTCCGAACGCCGGCTCAGTATTGGACGATGCTGTACACATGAGCAGCATGACGCATGCGTGTGATACTGATGCAGGAGCCGGCCAATACAGGGTCGGCATTCGGGCGTAGAACATAGAAGCCTGCACTGCGTATGACAAGAGTTTAAATTGTTAAAATCATTATTTTTGTTTTGTTTTTTCACACAAAAAGTATTCTCGTCACTTCATAACATTAAGGTTGAACCGCTGCAGTCAGTGGACTATTTAAACAATGTCCTTACTACCTTTCAGGACCTCAAAAGGTGCAATGTGTGGATCGGATTTCATCAAAAATATCTTAATTTGTGTTCTGAAAATGAATGAAGGTCATACAGGTCTGGGACGACATGAGGGTGAGTAATTAATGACAGGATTTTCATTTTTGGGTGAACTAACCCTTTAAGACTTTCGTTCATCTTCGAAACACAAATAAAGATGTTTAATGAAATCAGAGGGTTCTGTACTTCCATTGGTAATCCACGCAACTACCACTTTGACGATTCAAAAAGTTCATAAAGAGACTACAGTAAATCCATATGAATCGAATGGAATTATATGATGAACAGATTGAATTTAGGCTTTTATTCTCTGATTTTAGAGTTTGACATTCTTTTACCTTTATAAAAAACACTCTTTATTGTCATGAAAACAGATTATGATTACATTTAGGTTTTTAATGTCGTAACAGATCAACATTACATTGTCCTGTTATGAATTGCCATAGGGCATTTCATCATTCTAATTGTGCCATCTGATAAATAATATGTGAACACTTGCAATGAAAAGGATTACATTTTAATTGCTGTGTGTTTGACAGGAATCTTATGTGTGAGACAACGAGATTGCTAGTGTCAGCACAATGTTACAGCAGACAGTGTTTGTAAGTGCGTGTTTCCTGTCCATTATTAGCGATGATGTAATGACAGAAGGCGTTCAGTTCACATATTCACTGTCATCATTATTGGGAGGCTAATCCTGTCATATGACCATTGTTCATCACTACCGGCAGATTGCTTAATCTCCCTGAGAGCCTGAAGAGAGAAAAAGAGAGAGAAGGGTGGATTTAAAATGTTCTGATCTGATGACCCATGACATCAGTCTGGGTCATACCTTCCAACCAGGACCACACAGACGAACAGGCCTTCCATCAAATCACATCAAAGCATTGCGGAGAGTGATTGAGTCTGGCTGAAGACAGCCAGAGACACTGGCAAGACAGATCTCGGTATTCAAATCGAAGCTTAGTCACTCATTCAAGCCATATGACCAAAGCATGAGAGAAAAGTAACATGCATACCAACCCAAGAAGTCATCAAGAACCTCACAAAACCATCAAAGATTACGAAACAATGCTCAATACAGTCCACCGATTACGGCTCACCTGCAATTAATCCAGAGCAAACCACACTCTCTCACTTTCTGCCCGGGTAAGATGATGCTCTGTGGGTGGTGGTCTCCAAAGGCCTGTCAGGACAATGGATCAAATGCCAGCGCTGTTCCTTTGAACTATTGTGTCTGTGTCTCTCAAAGGCATTATCTGACTCAGGACTACCTGGCCTGTCAGTGAAAGAAGCAGGCACTGCTCAATGTAGCAAAAAATCCACTTGTCTGGTATGTGACATGGGAAATACTTCCCTTTATTGTGCTGCTTTGGGTTCTCTCAGGGAAATCTTTCAGGTCTCTGAAGGGTGAATAAATGTGGATAAGATCATGATTCACAGAGTCCTTATCAAACTGCATTGCTCGCGAGAACTTGAAAGTGAAAAAAACAACAACATTTTGCTAATTTACACAAATTGTTGGATATAATAAAATCAAGAAATGTCATTTTAGAAGTAAGAGATTAACTACATTACAAGTGTTTGCTATCAGCGATAGTTCTCAAGATGAATCATTGCTAAAAAATGAGAACAGTCCAACAAAAAGAGCCACCCAACTCCCTACCTCAAAAAACACGATTATCACAGTGAGGAACTGAGAATCCACCTCTCTGTACATGCTCAAGATAGACAAGACAAGACAGCTGATTCATTTCACTGTTTAGGAATAAAACCACCAGCACCACCCTACAACTTGTTGAGAGTCATCCAAATACAATATGTTGAGCTCTGACTGTCATGATTGAGCTGTTGTATCTCAGCAGTGTAAAGACTAGGGGTGCAAAAAAAATCGAATTCATTTCGAATGACGACACATCTATATGGTTTGTTGAAAATAGCAACGTGTAAAACGGACAGAGTTCGGATAATGTATGTTTCAGTCGATGAATACGCATTCTTGCTTCCAAAAATGTTACAACATTGATGATGAAAAAGCGTGGACAAAACTGTCACTCTCTGTAAACCTGGTTCACTGCGAGTGCTGTATGCTCGAATATGAGCAGTCATTTACGGTCATCACCTGGGTGTTGATGGCGCACGAGCGCAGGTGAGACCTAAACAGTGCGCATTGCTATCTGTGTTTAAAGGTGCCCTAGAATTAAAAATTGAATTTACCTCGGCATAGTTAAATAACAAGAGTTCAGTACATGGAAATGACATACACTGAGTCTCAAACTCCATTGTTTCCTCCTTCTTATATAAATCTCATTTGTTTAAAAGACCTCCGGAAAACAGGCAAATCTCAACATAACACCGACTGTTACGTAACAGTCGGGATCATTAATATGAACGCCCCCAATATTTGCATATGCCAGCCCATGTTCAATACATTAGACAAGGGCAGGACGTCTGGATGTGCACAGCTGAATCATCAGACTAGGTAAGCAAGCAAGAACAATAGTGAAAAATGGCAGATGGAGCAATAATAACTGACATGATCCATGATATCATGATATTTTTAGTGATATTTGTAAATTGTCTTTCTAAATGTTTCGTTAGCATGTTGCTAATGTACTGTTAAATGTGCTTAAAGTTACCATCGTTTCTTACTGTATTCACGGAGACAAGACTGTCGTTATTTTCATTTTTTAAACACTTTCAGTCTGTATAATTCATAAACACAACTTCATTCTTTATAAATCTCTCCAACAGTGTGTAATGTTATCTTTAGCCATGGAGCACCATCAAACTCATTCAGAATCAAATGTAAACTGCTGCATGATGAACACTTTGTAAAGATCCTTTTTGAGGGTTATATTAGCTGTGTGAACTTTGTTTATGCTGTTAAAGGCAAGCGCGAGCTCCGTGGGTGGGGAGCATGAGCATTTAAAGGGGCCGCAGCCTAAATCGGCTCATATTTAATGATGCCCCAAAAAAATGAATTAAACAAAAACTATGGGGTATTTTGAGCTGAAACTTCACATACACATTCAGGGGACACCTTACTGTGTGTTCACACCGCCGGCGGCGAGAGCGTCAAAGTGACGCTAGTCATTCATTTTCAATGAGAGCCGTCGGCGAGCTCCGGCGAGAGCAGCGTGGCGCGTCTTGGACGGTGAGAGCGCTAGGAGAGTTGAAATCAGGTTAACTTTATGGTAATGAGCTATGACGCAGTTTGGCGGCAACCAATTAGAATGTAGAGGTCCTCGCTTGAGAGGCTTCCGATTGGTTGACGCGACTTGTCATTTACTTTGTCTCTGCTTTGACCCTCCCGTCGGCGGCGGTTTGAACAAACAGCACAGCGTTGTTGGCAGGACCGCCAAGGCGAATGTTGACGCTATCGCCGGCGGCGGTGTGAACGCACGGTTAGACTAATGCTGCGTTCACACGGGGCGCCGGCGTTAACGCTTCTCATTTACTTTGAATGGGTGACGTCATGCGTTGCCGAACTGAATTGTGGGTTCTGTCGCGTCGCTTCACTCGCGTTGCAAGCAGCAGAAGTTGAAGTTTTCTCAAATTTTCAAACGCCAACGCAGGCGTCATCCAATCAGATGGCCCTATGCAAATTCCCTAGAGCAGTCGCTAGCCAACTGCGTTCGTGCAACACCGGACAGTAATGTGATTGGCTGTAATCACTATAACGGTCATTTCAACACAAGCTTCAGACACGCCCTCCGTCAAGCGTTGACGCTGACGCCCCGTGTGAATGCAGCATTATATTACATCTTTTAAAAAGACATTCTACGGCACCTTTAAACTAAACTCATTTAAGCCTTGCTAATTTAAACGTTCAAGAGCAAGACGCGAAAGAGAACTCGCGCCCTTTATCTCAGACATCGCGCAAATACGGAGTTCTCTTTCAAATCATGCGTTTGAACGGACAAATTCACAAAAAATTATGTCAACATGTCCGTCTTGGCAAGTATCCTAATAAACATAGTCGGTTATGTTATATGTTATATGTATAACAGTCGAAAAAAGAGCATGTGTAATAGTATGTACTGGATCGTGCATTATGTCTTAAAGAGAAAGAAGCCTATTCCCGCTGCCTGTGTTTTTAATGTTAATTAAACAACAAATGACAAAGAAATCACTCACTGCTCTTGACTGAATAGCTTTTGTAGCTAAATAATGATTTATCTTTATTTGATTTATACAGTGAAGATAACGTGCAGTGTTATTTTATATTTGATTATTTTATTCATTTTCTGTACCTGAAAACTACTGTTAGAGACCTGAAAAGTTTGTTTTATTTGAATCTTTGCTCTATTGTATTGATTTGTGCTGTTGCTTGTAGTTTGATTATTTGTTCTTATTTTCTTTATTTTTATTTGACAGTAGTATTTTTTTTTTACCTGAACATGGCACATACCGAACCGTACCGAAACCGTGAGCCTAAAACCGTGATACAAACCGAACCGTAAATAAAATAAAGATGTAAAAATGTTTGTTGGTAAAGAGTTTTTTTGTCAACAATAGTGAACACGAGCCAAAAATGTGCATTCTACCTCTCTGGTAACATTGCTGGATTCGAGGCCACCTGGGAACTCTTTCTTAATCATATATCAAATGTCAGGGATAACAGTGTAAATGTTTGAACTTTTTATTGTTTCCATGATTATCACATTGCCTGTGCCCACTGGCCTACAAATACAAATATAACATTATAAAAATATGTATAAAACTGGAGGAACTGATGTAATTCATTGGTTGTAAAATCACATCATTTTTATTTCATTTATCACATCATTTCATTTTTTTTCCCTTTCTTGTCACTGTCCCTTTGTACTGTTCTATGTTGCCTCAATGTAAAAAAAAAAAAAACCATAATACTAAAAAAAAGTGCATTGTGATGATAATTAAATTATTTAAATTTAAATAATGTATAGATACTGAATATACAAAAATTTTATTTTTGCTGACGAAAATTAAATATTTTAGTCAGAGTAAAAGTGACTAAAATGAACGAATATTACATGACGTTATTGATACTGCAGGAATACCATTTCATGGTCTGCAGAAGCCAACCAAGATTTGCTGCTGTCGTCGTCATCTACCTTCACATTACAAAACTTTGCCTCTTTAATTGGACAAAATAAGCATTGGTATTTAATGAGAAAATTTGAAAGCAACAGATACTGACTACATCTGTCCACTTCATGTGTTATTACTGATCAGATAGCTATCTGATTTGTTAAAATGGTTCCATTTACACTTGGCCACATAAATGTATCTCCGAAAAACGAATATAAATCTGATCTTCGTTTCCCATACTATATGCAAATTTACCAGCGTTCACTTCTACAAAAGCAACAGATATGAGCTACATTCTACACTCTAAAAAAATGGTGCTATATAGTACTAAAAGTGGTTCTTTCACTCATAATCATAGGGTAACCACTTTAAGTGCTGTATAGCAGCAAATCTTAGTGCTTCGGTGGTTCTTCAGCAGTTCTTCGGGATGGCTGAGGTGCTATATAGCACCGCTACCATATACAGCACCTATTAAGCCCCTGTACAGCACCACTGCCTATACACTGCACCAAAGAACCTGTTAAGCCCCTTTAAAAGTTCTTTATGAGCCAAAGAACCACTTTTGGTGCTGTTTAGCACCATTTTTGTTGAAGAAATAAAATGCGATATTGCACCTCTTATGGGTTCTACATAGCACCATTTGACAAAGGTGCTGTAGAGCACCTTTAAACATCTGGTGCTACATAACACCAAAAGTGGTTCCCCTATGATTACTGTACGAACCAAGAACCACTTTTAGTGCTATATAGCCCCCTTTTTTTTTAGAGTGTATTTATTATCAGCTAATTTCAAGATCAAAGACCACAATAGGAGAAAGAACTCCTGAAGTGGTTTGAGTGATCAGATTTAAATACATCTCAAAAGCATTTCAGAGGGCATTTACACCTGGTCTTTTTATGATCACACATGAAGTGACCAGGTGTAAACTGGCCCACAGACTCAACATTCACAAAAGCCATGACTGCTTTAGATTCGGATGAAGAATGCCAGGCATGCTAGTTTGCAGAGCAGCTAAATGAGAGATGCTGGCACAGGTGAGGAGCAGTAAAAGCCTTGGAAATGTACTTTCTCAACCAGTTTATGAATGCTGGTGATTTAATAGTGAAATGTAAACCCATTAGCACACACTTGCTGTGGGTGAATCCATGTGTGGCAGCCCAGAATAAACTCACCATTTCTCTATATCAAAACAATATCCAGCATACTGAATTAAACGCATCAAACTCCAATTAACAAATTTAATTTTCTTTAAATTTCGTCTTATTTTCTACACAACACAACAAAACAGATTGTATCTACATTGCACATTATGAATATTTGCTGTTAATAATCAAATGCTGTTAATGCTAAAGAAATACTCAAAATATGCCTTCAAAAAACGTATGAAAAAATTAAACTCACATTCAATGTCCTCTTGAATTGTGGTCAGAAATCCATTAAACAGCACCACTCACCGCATACAGTCCACTTTCTTTTGGCTAGATACTGTAGACACACTGTGAACGGTTTGGGTGTAATATGTGTGTGTGTGACACTGCAGGATTACAGCATTAAGAGTGTACAGATGTGGGAACATCCACAGATGGGCCATCATCCCACTGAAGTTGGCACACTGACCTACTGATGGGCACCAATCAGCTTCCACTACCAAAGTAAAGAAGATGAAATCATTTATCATGAAATATTGAGGTGGTTCCCATACATCCAAACAAAAGCTCTTCAAGACCTCAGACAGTTAATATTTTAAAGGGTTAGTTCACACAAAAATGACATTTCTGTCATTAAGCACTCACCCACATGTCGTTACAAACCCGTAAGACCTTCGTTCATCTTCGGAACACAAATTAAGATATTTTTGATGAAATCAAAAATGGAGGTTTTGATGGACGTTGCTGCCTATGTGTGGTTCAGAAACCCTCGGATTTCATCAAAAAATATCTTAATTTGTGTTCTGAAGATGAACGAAGGTATTACGGTTTGGGACACATGAGGGTGAGTACCTAATTACAGAATTTTTTTATTTTTGGGTGAACCAACCCGTTAATGCAAGTGCTTAAAGCAGATACTGTAATGGCAGGAGCACAGACAAGATGGGCTAAAGCTTCTTTGAGCTAAAGCTGATTAAAAAGGGACAGATGGACCCATATCTGAGTAAGAACAGCATTATTCACACATACATAACACTGTGCAGACATCACTGCACATTCACATCTGTACACATGTGGGGGATTCATCATAAAGTAGGTCAACAGACATGAGCATCACTATTAAAAAAAGGTTAGAAACCAGTGGACTATTCAGATAAATATCAAAATTATAATAGATCCATCCATACAAAAAATATACTCACAGGTTTAATTCCAGCCTTGAATCATAATGAGAAATGAAGTTACTCCATGAACCACTAATGGCTGCACAATGACCTTTGACCTTCCTTCTGTGGTCGTGCTTCACTTGAGAAATTGCTCTGGGCAAGTCTGCATGATTGTTAGCCAGCCAATCTGGAAGCTGCCATAAATCTATTGAGGAAACAAATTGCTCAGTCAACACTTATAGAGTAAAACAATTAGGAATGCATTAAAGTATAATCTCATCAACCAATATCTAAACTCTCAGGCATGCTGTCACACAAACTATTACAACTAAATTAAAATGCTCAGAGTATAGTTATTCAAATGCACAGCCTAGGAAGGTAACTGCAAGATCTTTCCTCTTTTGTCTTTCTACATGCAGA
Source organism: Chanodichthys erythropterus (assembly GCF_024489055.1). Taxonomy (NCBI): domain Eukaryota; kingdom Metazoa; phylum Chordata; class Actinopteri; order Cypriniformes; family Xenocyprididae; genus Chanodichthys; species Chanodichthys erythropterus. Next base: position 22,569,616 of record NC_090225.1, read on the forward strand.
TATCAATTAATCTTGTTAACACTGTTTTTTGTTTTGTTTTTTTACTTCAAAGAATGAGAGGTGGATCTCTCAATCCTTATACAACCCTCATTTAAGTGCAGATACTGAGTCAAAGGGAAGTTCTACCCAACTTCTTATTAAGTGCTCCCTATTTATGCTTCCTTGTTTCATTGTCTGCAATATGTACTTTCATTGACAGGAAAGGCTTCAGCATGTAGTGTCTTCCTGTTCTCGAGGAAGGTTTTGTGATTAGACACTGACTCAGCGACTGCACTACTGATTGACTCAACAGATGCGTAATTCTGAATCTGTGAATCATGAGAGCTTTAAAAATGTGCAGGGTTGCAGCAAAGTGCACTTACTGTGTTTAAAAAAAAACTGTCTCTTACCCCACTGAAATTGTTTTAAGTATGTAAAACAATCTTGTAAAGGACAAATGAAACAAGAATCTCTAAAGGTAAAAAATGATATAAATACTATTCTCGCACAAACCGATTGTTTCGTGTCTTAGGACATCAATGTGTCATCACAAGCCGCAGGGTTTAATTTGGATTTGTCTGTGCATGTTTTTTTTACCCTCATAGATGGTGTTCCTATTAACATGCATTATATGACTGACAGACTGCAATCATCATTTGTGTTCTACTGAAGAAACAAAGTCACCTACTGTACATCTTGGATGCCCTAGGGGTAAGCAGATAAACATCAAATTTTCATTTTTGGGTGAACTATCCCTCTAAGAAGTCATTTTTGCAGTGCATTTACTTGCACATACAACATACTATTAAGCATCTTTAATCTGTGGTTTTACCAGCATGGCCTCCTAAACATGATTTTCCTCTTTATTACCTCAATAGATGATTTGGTTGTTTTCATTTGTGCATTATGCTCCAGATAAATTACTCCCAGCGGAAAATGAGGCACATGTTGGAATAATGGTGATTAGCATGATATTTCCCAGGGTGTGTTTGCATTGCAGATAGAAATCTTTAAGGAAATGTCTGAGAAGCTATGATGACAGAAACACTATTATGAGGAATTCAAACTGGTTAATCACAGGGAAGTTAGCTAATGCTGCAGTCCCAGGCTTTATTTAGAGTATAGTACGTCTTTTTCTGGATGCTTAACAACAGTTGCTTTATGCCGTGCTGTTTCATTGGACGTCCTAGCCACATTGTAAAATTAAATAGTAACATTGTTTGGCTTTGTAAATAGTAACAGCAACAATGTTAAAACGTTAGATTCAAAATTAAGTGCAAGTATTTTATTTATTTTTTGCGTCTATACAGGGAATACAAGACTACATACGGATACTTTTATTGTGCATATAAAGAAAACCGTTGCTATTGCAGCGGTGTTGTTCATATGCATTTGCCAGCTCTACTGTGTGTTGCATTACAAGCAATTATGGCTACTTTAGGGATCCTATAAAACGCACTGATGTAGACATTTAACAAGCTCAGACAATCTTTTCTCAAGAATTAAATTTTAAAAAACATTTAGGGTGACATCATCTGCTCCTATTATTGGATTTGTATCTGTACAGCTCCACGGAACTGACTAGACGGCTTTCCTATCTGACCTCCTGGGCTGTTTTGGACTGCTCTGGTGTTGGACTTGCCTCATGAGATTTATTAAACTGTTTTTTGACTCACGCTTGGAAATAAACCAAGCTCTATTTGTGTAAAATGGATGTCTAGTCTACTTGCTTGCCGAACCGACAGCTATTCTGTACTGATTCCAGTAGGTTTGTCTCATGCACTTGACCAGGATTTTAAGACAGAAAAAAACTCTTATGGAACCAAACCATGTGCAAAACTCCTCACAACATCTTTAAAGCTATTTATAGTATTTTATAGTAATGCAACTATGCTAATAAAATGGTCTTTTAAGGAATAACATTCACTAAAGCCTTTTAAGTGAATCATTTTCCATCTAAACATCAAGTTTAATGCAATGCTATACAAGATTATAAAATATTTGAGAGCTTTGTTTGTATTTCAGAACATCAGTTTCAAAGCTGTCATTAACACCAGTAATCAGATATGCTATAACTCCAAGCATCACAATGCACCTTCAATAAAACTCACAAGATATCCAGATATCAAACACTCATTCTTTGTCCAGATAAGAATGAATTGGCGGATCTTGAAATCATCACATCTTAAAAGCAGACATGCTTTTTTTTTTCTTTTTTTTTCCAACAATGCCAAATTATTCCACACTCAACGGTCGTCTAGAAGCCCAGATTCTCTGCAAGTCGAAGTATAACAGTGAAGTCTTAATGCTAACAGAAAACAGCTTATACAGCTGTATAGCAAATGGACCCTTCGGTTCGATCATTTATCATCATTAATGCATTTAAATAAAACAAGTTTATATTGTTTGGAAGCCAAAAATAAAAAGCCTGGCTATCTTTGGTGGTTTTTATTTTTAATAATGGTTGTTTTGACTATGTTGTATTTTATGACTAAGGGCCGGTTTTCTTTCACTTACCAAAGTAGACAATTGCAGGAAATCAACTTACTTAGCACTTAGCGAAGTGGCTAACAGAGCAAATGAGAGTGTGTTGTCTTGATTGCATCGTTTCAAAGCCAAGGGGTGTGCGTTCATGGAAGAATTGAGAGATTGCCCAGGAGCCCATTTTTAACAATTCCCTCAACCTTTCTTCTCCTGCCAATGCATTGTCCACCCCAAAATGCCTCATTCTTTTGTAGCAGCAAAGTTTAAGGGAAAAAACAAATGACTTAAATGGCTATGCAATATATATTTCCATTTGGCTCCGTTTAAGAAGTAGTTGTTTGGTCTAGTGCTGATTGAAGGTGATCACTTGTAGAGTTTCTATAAAACATGATGATTTTGGATTAAATTTGAATGGAGTAAACTCAATAAGTTTGGGATATGATTCAGAGCTGTTTGTATGGTGAGACGCCTAATATGAAAGAGATGGATGACTGCTTTGAGATCTAATGTGCACAGTTGGCGTAGAGATGGATGACAAACCACGTGGTGGTTTTGGCCTGTCATGGGAGATGTGTGGGTGAACAACAGACAAAAGTCTGTACAGCTGTTTTGAGTGACCCAGTTAGTGAGTGACATGCTGGAGAGTCTATTGTCTATTATGTATGTATCTGTGATGTGTCTGAAAGCATACGTTTACCAATGAAGGCTTGTGGTGAGTAAGTTGGTGGCCCGTGAAGAGGAAAGTCCACAGCATCACATCTCCTCCTGCCTTCTCCCTTCCTCTCACACTGTAAGCAAATCTACAGAAAAATGGAAAAGTACTGGTCGTTTTCTGGCAGGACATTAACCTATCTGTTCAAATCTGCCAGCACAGCATATTTTGAATGTCTGCGATATGATATCTAACACACTTGATTCAACTCATCAGGGCTGCGTTTTCCAAAAGTATCATAAGCCTAAATAGTTTGTAGAACCATTGCCACCAATGGTTTCTACAATCAACTTGATTCACAATGCTTTTGATAAACACAGCCCAGATAATTAGCAAAGGCTCCATGACCAGAACTTGGCGTGTCAGATTATTGATACACCTAAAATGTGAAGCGCTGGGAGACGATGAACTTCTTTTTAGAGATATTTTATTTTTTGTATATGCAAATGCATATGAATATTTTGTGTACACTGAAGGGTCAGTCATGATAAATATATGTAGAGTGAGATTTGAATCATTCTGTATAAATACTCTCATTTTATTTTTTCCAATCTATTGATACAGTATGATTGTGTAATGATTATGTACAGTATAGTTGTAATTTATTTCTCATGTCTGATAACTGCACTCCAATTTAAATAATAAAACTACTGGCTTTGTGAAGGAAGACTAATTAGTAGCACTAATTGATCTGAAATAAAGTACCCCAGTGTAACTCATCAGGGCTGTCAACTTTTAAAATTTAAATATGAATTGAATCTGAATTAAAGTAGCAAACAGGATGTAGAATCACAATTCAAATTTGAATTTAATGTTCATCAAGACAAACTTTGAATGATGGAAGAAATTGCATAATTCAACTTAAAAAAAAAAAAAAAAATTATGCATCAAGTATAATTAATAATAACATGTGACCCGTTGCTGGCAAAAAGAGTTGCAATGAGCAAATTTTCAAAAATCTGTTTTTGCTACACCTGTTTGAAGCCGATAGAGTCAGCAAAGTCAATTTTGAGAAAAATCGAGTTAAAGATTTCTGGAGGTTCTGAAACAAAATCACCTAGCAACCATACTTTCAAATCCCTGGTTGTCACAAACCAAGACAAAACTCTATCTATAGGAAAAATATACATATTCAACTTTTTTTCCATGATTCCACAATTGTTTAAAGGTGAGAACCAGTTTTTTCAAGATGTAATATAAGTCTAAGGTGTCCCCTGAATGTGTCTGTGAAGTTTCAGCTCAAAATACCCCATAGATTTTTTTAATACATTTTTTTAACTGCCTATTTTGGGGCATCATTAACTATGCACCGATTCAGCGCGTGGCCCCTTTAAATCGTGCGCTCCCTGCCCCCCAAGCTCTCGACTATAATACAGTGCATAAACAAAGTTCACACAGCTAATACAGTATAACCCTCAAATGGATCTTTAGTCATGCATACTGCATGCATGCGCCGGATCATGTGAGTAGTATAGTATTAAGTTGTGTTTGTGCATTATACAGACTGCAAGTGTTTAAAAATGAAAATAGCGACAGCTCTCTTGTCTCCGTGAATACAGTAAGAAATGATGGTAACTTTAAGCACATTTAACAGTACATTAGCAACATGCTAACGAAACATTTAGAAAGACAATTCACAAATATCACTAAAAATATCATGTAATCATGTCAGATATTATTGTTCCATCTGCCATTTTTCGCTATTGTCCTTGCTTGCTTACCTAGTCTGATGATTCAGCTGTGCACAGATCCAGATGTTAATACTGGCAGCCCTTGTGTAATGCCTTGAACATGAGCTGGCATATGCAAATATTGGGGTCGTACATATTTTTCATGCACAAAGGAAAGGTACTCCTCTCAGAAAACATACAAATAAAGATACTTTTAGATGTTTAAGTGCTATTTGGAGCATTGGGATCGCTAGACAAGGGCTTAATGAACATATTTTTGTGAAAAACTCAATTTCAACCAAAATTGACATTTTTCACTTGTTTTGCCTGTAGCTTTCACGCATAATACTGTTTCTCTCATTCCAGTTCAGCTTCCTGTGATGTAGCAAGTTCAATTCAAATTCATGCTTCAATTCAAGGGAGCCAATTCTTCATATATGAATTCTGTACAAACCTTATTGCCTTAATTGTAACATTAATTTCTGATTTAACACAATTGCCCAATATAGCTGTAGAAAATTGTAACGTACACAGCTCGACTACTCGTGATGCAACTCCACAGATGATTTAGCATGACATGCAGAGGTCCATATGCTGCCATGGACAGCATTACTCTTCTCACTCACTTTCTGTGCATGCTTGCTTTTGCTGTGCAATGACAAAGACCTGCCTTCCTCTGTACTGGCTATTAGAGAAAGACACACACACACACACACACAGTTTCAAACTCTCCACTCTTTCTCTCCCTCTGTTTCTCCCCACTTCCCTCTCTGGGAACAGAGGCGTGCTTCAGGCCGGGTCTGGGAGAAGAACAGACAGGGATAGGCCTTTGAAAGAACAGTATTGTGAGGTCACATTCTTCCCAAATGCGAGCGGGAGCCAAGTCAGTAGCTGTCGGAATTACCCCATGAATCATACCCATTGTGATGCCTACTCCAAGATGAGAACATGGAAAGGAATTAGGTACGGCTAGTCTTATCAGTCCTCCGACATGGACACAGGGTAGCCAAGTGTCCGCAGCGACAGGGCGACGTTCCCGCGACCATCAACGAGAAGAATTCCTCTGCTGCCATATGTTGTTACTTAAGGGTGTGCTGCAGCCAAGCAGAGTGTGCTTTTCCATACACGCCCGTCTTCCTGTCTGTGCACTTCCTCCCCTTGCCGTTACCCAGAGATCTTTGTGGTGGGTCCTGGAGTTCAGGCAATATTAGGTTGCACCTCTTAAAACATGTCAGCTTTGCGGTCAAAATTAAAGAATGGAAAAAATGATGAAACGTAATGTTTTATTGATCCTTTTCTTCAAGTTTCAACTGTTAAACAGAGAGAGAGAGAGAGGGTGAGAAGGGGAATGGAAAGACGGTTTCGGAGGAGGCGTGCGAGCGTGGCCATCGCCACTCGCGAAGGGTGGTTTTCGACAACTTGGATTTATTAAGCATGGAGAATTTGCATGGAAATTGTGTTACCTCCAGTGTCTGACTCACTGTTTGGTCTCTCTGGCGGCACTTTGATTTAAAAAAGCGAATGCTGAGCTGGAAGTTTTCTGGGTTTTTACAGTCAGACCTTTGTTTTTGCTCCTCTCCTGTTTTCACTTTCGCAAGTTCATGTTTTGATGAGGAAAAAATGATTTTTACGAAGACCTCCAGTGGAAACATCAAAACACATGTTGAATATTAGATACACAGATACCTTGTTAGGAGGCCCCTGACTGCAGAGCGAAGCAGTTTCCCCTTTGAGCCGCTGTATCTTCACGGCAGGCCTGGAGAGAGGGAGATGCAAGCGAGATATGACAAATGAACTGTGTTCTTCAAGTTAAAAGAGAAATGTGTTTGTCATTTTAGCTACGGAGGATGAAAGAGGCAGAAATCAACAATGAAGCAGTGTAATCTAAACCACTTTACAATGGAAAGAGGCACAGTCTCTCCCAGGATATGGGAGGGGAGGACAAGGTTAAGGAATAATCGACTGGACCATTTAGATTGTTAGACATATGAGCTGTATGTCCACAAAGAGCTCCATCCTCATGGAATCCGATGATGGATGTGCACAGTGCCAAAAAAAAAACAACAAAAAAAAAACAACATTTTGAATGAAGTAATAGCGCTTTGAACAGGAAAACCCACTGGCAGGAAATCTCATGTCAGCATTCTCCATGCACAGACCCCAAAAAAACACATGAGGAGAGGGAAAAGACAGGGTGGAAGGAAAAAGAGAAGTTAGGGATTCTCTGAACTCAGAGACACGCATCAAAACAGCAAGTCTCGTGTGAGAGGGCTGTCGGTGAAAGTATTTATATGTTCGTGCACAGTCTGCACACGCTCTGGGATGCTGTCTGTCAGTGGTCGGGGGAAAGAGGTGGTGTATATGTGCGAGTCATTGGTGGATCCTGTGGACCATACTTCATGTGGCCCTACCTCTCACTTGGAGGAAACCTATTAAATGGGTGTATTACAATATGTAGACTGCAGAGCTTATGGCCCTGTCCCAAATGGCACCCTAAACACTTACGGTCTTCCTACGAGTCTGGAGATTTGTGATGTAATGCTGCTTTGACTGTCAGGAAGAAGTCTGCTGCGGCGCTCACACCAGTGCGCGTTTGGCAAAAGTGCGCATCGAGGGTGCATATCGACCGCAAAGGGGGGCGCTAGCGAGCACCCTTCTGAAACCTAAAATTGACAAATGGGACAACCCACAGTCTCGTGGACTTAACGGACACACGCATGCGGCAGCCATTGTAAGTCTACAAGAACGAAAGTGCTATGAAGTGTGCCATTTGGGACAGGGCCCTTAGGAAGTTTATTATGCAAAAGAAAGAAGAAGAAAAAAATGCATTAAAACAAAACAAAAATAACTACTTTATTTAACAATTTCTTCTCTTCCATGGCAGTCTCCTATGCTGTTGACGTAGTAAACGCAGTGCAGCGAGACCGGGTACTACATCAGAACACTGTGTGTGATGCCAATAATGGCCAATAATGAGCCGACATAGAAACCAGAAGCGCTGCACTGTGTTGACTACATCAACAGCATAGGAGACTGACATGGAAGAGAAGAAATTGTTGAATAAAGTTGTTATTTTTGTTTTGTTTTTGTGCACAAAAAGTATTCTCATCGCTTCATAACATTAAGAACATGAACCACTGCAGTCACATGGACTATTTTAACCATGTTTTTACAACCTTTCTTGGCCTTGAAAGTGATAATAACATTGCAGAGGCCAGAAAGCTCAAGGAAGATTTCATCAAAAATATCCAAATTTGAGTTCCTGAAGTCTTACAGGTTTGGAACGAGTGGTGAGTAAATAATGAGAGAATTTTAACACTGTAATGATTTAAAAACATTTTAATAAAATCAGAACATATAAAAGTTAATACCAATAATTATTCTGGAGTCTCAGAAAAAAATTACATCATGATTCTGATTGGCTGATTGTGGCATAGGAACACAAACCATTTAATCACTTGTGTCTGGCTAACAAGTTTCCTCTTGCTTTTATGTGTTTAAAGGTTTCGGTTTTGGATCTGTCTCAGAAATGGCACATTAGATACATCTTACACTTGCAGCGACACAAACAGCTGTTTCGTTTACTGAAACTAATTAAACCTAAACTAAAACATAATAATAATTCTAAAATAGTAATAAAATAAAAGTTGCAATTTGTAAAACTGCAATAACCTTGTTAAGAAAGCGACAGAAAAAGCAGATGAAAACATGAAGGAGATGTAAAAAGTAGCGGGTGAGTGCGCAACAAAGAAACAAGCCCCCCCAAGTTGATTTGCTTGCTGGTGAGTAAGCTTTCAGTCCATTAGGCCAAATAACAACCAGGTGCTGTCACTGCAGCTTTTCATGTAAGGAAGGTCTGCTCTGTTTCATGAAGAGACGCAGGAGGTCGGGAAGCGGTCCAGCCAGAGCCATAAAGAGAGTTCTCACTGCATTTAAACTGCTCTCCTCTTGTCCTGTCACCTGAGTCACCTCTCCTACTGTCCAAAAGGGCACCATACTTTTCATTTCATGTTCTGACATCAATGTGCATTACAGTACTTCATTCCTTTGTAAACGTGGGTGTCATCTCCCTCTGAGTGAGACCTCCCTCCATTAACCGTTCATGCTGCTTCCCACAACAGAGCATGAGGCCCCCAGGCCAGCACCAAACAAGCTCTCTCCCCCCCACTCCCTCCATCTGTCTCCCCCTGAACTTTTAATGAGAAACAAGAAAAAGAGAAGGCGATGGAGGGAGAGGAATGTTTGACAGAAGTACAGAGGAATTTGACAAAACAACCACAGACAATAAATGTGAATGACAATAAGAATGGGAACAAAGACCTTTCCGACCGAGTTCAAATGGTAGGTTCTCTCGCAAATGGAGGACCACCTGGACCCCCTCAAGAAATCAAGAATCTGACTAACGCAGAGAGACTAGGAAGATGTTTTCAAAGTTTTCTCAAAGAATCTGTGACATAAGCTCTGGAGAATCAAGGCTTCGACCAAAAACCACAGCAGAAAGAAGTGCAGAAAACATTTTTTATAAGTATCCATCTATAATTCAAAAAAGAAATGACAGGGAAGTCAATGCCTAGCTTGGGCGTGCCGAATACAGTAGACGCTAACGGGTAAAGCCACTGATGTGTACACTGCTCATTCGCATTCATACAATCCTTCCTTCAATGGGAATACATGTCAGAACAAGGACAGAAGACGTTTATCTCTTCCTTCTAGATCTAGTTTGTCAGCCTACTCTACATCTCAGCATCTTAACTTTGAAAAGCCCTATTCTAAAAATCTTTTTTTACCTCTGTATTTGTTTGTCCCTGGAAAAACAAACCAAGTGGAGACGCTCATGTGTGACATCCAGTGTTAGTTCTCACTGTACATTCACTCAACACAAAGCGTCGGTCAAGAGAAGATGGTATTAGAGTCAACCCAACCAGAAAATCCACTCATTTATCTCCTCACCCCCCCGATCTGAGAACTGTCATTATCTGACACTAAAGAGCACTCAGTCATGAAACGGCACTTCTCTGATTAAGGGACATTTTGGGGGCACTACACTGTATGACTCCTCGGATCATATGTTCCTTAAGCTTGCTAATGATGGACAGCTTTGTTCATATCTCATAGTGAGACACATTCAAATACCTCTAGGCTCGAATCAGGCTGGGGTGTGTCTTAATGCTTTTTTATGCTCAATGGTTCAACCTATATTTAAAGAGCTGTGTTTACAAATTTGTACTGAACCACTGAACAGTAAATCCAATAAGCATTAAAACAGAATGAAATGTTTTAGTGGGAGGGTTTATATTGTTGCATGCATGGCAAATATCACTTCTTTTTCCATCAATCACCATATACATAGTTGTTATTTAATCTTTAGAAAGGCAATGAGATGGAAAATGCTTTAGAGGCATTAGACAAGGTCTGGAAAACCAGCAAATAGTAACTTGCTTTCACATCATTTCATGCAAACATGAAAGAATTTAAGGTTCTATACTGTATGTATTAATTAATGCAATAGCTAACATAAATTAACAATAAGCAACAATTTCAAACTATTTATTATTCTTGGTTGATGTAAATTTCTACTACATTTTTTAAAATTCTATTTATTCAGTAAGGATGCATTAAATTGATCAAAAGTGACAGGAAAGACTTACATTTTTACCAAAAAACAAACAAAAAAAAAACACACCAATATATAAATCAAATGAACGCTTTTGAACTTTGTTCATCAAAGAATCATAAAAAAAAAAAAAATCACAAATATATTAAGCAGTACAGCACTGATATTAATTAGAAATATTATGTATTTCTGATCAAATAAATGCATCCTTGGAGAACAAAAGAGACTTATTTAAAAATAAATAAATAAATAAATCTTACAGGCCACACAGTATACCGTATTTTTAACATTTCAAGTTGTTTAAGTTAACAGTTAGTTAATGAACATAAATTAACAAAAGTTTATTTCTAAATTCGAATTTACCTAGATTAATAGTTGATGACTGTTGGTTCATGATACTGTATGCATTAATAATGTTAACAAATTTAACCTTATTGTAAAGAGTTTCTTTATACCGTATTCATGGTTTCTCATGTCAACAAAGCACCAAACAAGCCATAATCTACTCAGAAAAACAAATTCTCATTCTTTACATCGACCTAACTTTACTATGTGTTTGCTTTGCGTTATGTTTATTGGGCTCAGCAGGAGGCTCTAACCTAAAAGCACAAAGATTAATGACTGTGGTCCAGAGTGGTGTTACTGAGCGGCCACGGAGCAAACAGCAGACGAGCGGTGTGGGATTCCCCCCTTATCCAACACCAGATGGTGCGGCCCAGGACATGGTTTCACTTAACTGACCTCGCATATTCTTCTACCTATTTCACATTTACTCTTGAAGACTGTACTGTAGTTATATTAGAAATGCTACTGTATGAGTATTCAGTAGTGTGCATTCCCACAGTCACTCTGCAGCTAGATATTGGTGCAAAATGGTCCACGCAAGGAGTAGCTTGATTGGACCGACCACATTTAGACATATGAATAAGTGATTTCTGCCATACTGTCATAAAAATGAGCAAAACTTGTACTTTTAGCTTGTTACTTGGACAGTAAATCTTTGTACCTTAACAACCCCTAAAGGTTTTGCAGTTATGACATTTTTCTTCAATTTAAACACCTAAAATTTAAACAACTAAACCCTTTTGGTTACACTTTATTTCAATGGTCCACTTTAGACATTTTACTAACTATAAGTAAGTTTGCAACAGTCTACTAATACTCTAATGACTGGTAGTTGACATGTAGTTGCAAAGTTACTTATAGTAAGTAGAATATCTAAAGTGGACCATCTAAGTATTACCACACTTTTTTTGGAAGTGGCATTCAAAATCCTTTTGGCTCAAAAATCTGAAGGGGGCATGTGTGAACGGTCACCGTGATTTTGCCAAGTAAGACATGTTCCTGGATCAACATATTTTGTTGATCCTGGAACACCATTCCAGTCTGAAAATGTAGTCTCAACCCTATTCCTATTCCTACCCCTAAACCTAATCTTACCCATAACTTATCCCTAAAATCAGAGGGGAAAGATAACATTGATGTAGAAGCACCTAACCCTGGTTGCAAGCCTAAACTTGATATAAACAGTAAACTTGTCCCTCAAATCTGATTGGTTGATTGGAAAGATGTTGATCCAGGAACATATCTGACTTGGCAAAATCACGGTGACCTGTGTGAACATACTATATATACTACTATTCATAAGTTTGGGGTCAGTTATATTTTTTTCCTGAAAGAAATGAATACTTTTATTCATCAAGGATGCATTAAATAGATCAAAATATCTTATATTGTGGGTTTGGTTTCATAATCAGAGAAGAGTCTTGTGACCTCCTAAATTAGCCATGTAATGCAGTCGTTAATAATTGTTACAAATTATAATTATGCAACTGTTCCCCAGATAATGACTGTATTTTTCCACCTCTCAAAGATTACAGGATTATCCATTCGTACAGGCACTCTTGGCTCGTTCTCAACAAAGGATTTAGAGCTAAAAAGATTTAGTCAAAATAAAAGCTATAAAGCGCACTGATTTCTGGGAGATCCCTCTCATCATAATGGGGCCTCTACGATGCTGCACGCACTTAGTGGATAACACTATAGTAACATTCTCCAAATGCTGACATCAACGTTGGAAAGAACGGAGGTGGTTAGAATCAGTCAGCAGGGTGTGACTATGGTACGCCTGGCAATGGGTGCCCTAAAATATGCCAGGAGGAAAAGAGACTCCAAGTTCCTGTCCAGATTTCATAGGCTTGACATGACTTGGGTCTACTACACTACAGTTAAATCTTTATTTATTGAGAGTATTAAAAATGTTTCTTCAATGAAACCCTGTGAGAAACTATGGAAACAGAGTCCAACAGAAAGTCTAAACTGTAATTTGTGTTTGCTCAGTGGTTCGAGTTGCTGGACTTTGCCATGGCTCACTTGGTGGGTTTGATGGAAGAGGGCAAATGATACGTAATTGCCTCTTTCCAATGGTGACCCCGTATTACAGCAAACAGTTCACAACCATTTTCAAATTAAATGGTAGATTTGAGGGGGTCGTTGTTATACAAGCCTCCAGGAAAAAAATATAGATGAGAAAATAATCGAAGCACAAATAGTGTGTACAGCACTGACCACAGATCTTTTTATTTTTTAAGGTCAGCTTAATAAATGTTTCTTGAGTGCCAAATCAATGTAATATATTAAAATAGAAAACAGTTGTTTAAATTGTAACTATATTTCGCAACATTACTTTTGTTAAACTATTTACGTTTTTAAATGTACTTCTTATCAAATAAATACATCCTCAGTGATCAGGAGACTTCTTTCAAAAACAATAAATCTTGGACCATTTTTTACATCCAAGTTGTATAGGCTAAATGAATTAACATAAAATAACAAAAGTATATTTCTAAATTAGCATTAATAAGATTAATTAAAGCTGCAGTTAGTAACTTTTGTGGGGTTAAAAATGATCCAAAATCAATTTTTGAGCAAGTACATAACCAGCCAGTGTTCAAAGCTATTTCCTAACCTTAGCTCGATTCACAACGTTAAGCTTGTAATAACTTTTTAATAATAAGAGCGTCCTGGTGGGTTTCCGCGGGAAATTCGATCATGCAGCCATTCATCTTTGCGTCATTACGTCATGTCTGTTTACATAAAGAAGGAGTTCTAGCTAGTGGGCTATATGGCATGAGGGAGGATGCTGCTGGTAGCAGATCATATAGCCTTTTCTCAAAGCAGCTGAAATAATTCAACTTATCTTTTTGATGGCGGATTGTAATCCAGAAAGTTCCAAATGACAATCATCAGTGACAACTGGAGATTCACTCATAGTCAAAAGCAAAAGACTTCGAACTGCGGAGTGGCTATAGAAATTGAAATCACCAGGCAACTGTAATACACACTAAATACACATAGTCACATGTTGTTAACATTAACAATTTGAGAACATAGTATAACAATAATAATAATAATAATAATCTGCATGGTTTGACATGATCAGAGCTAAGTGATTGTTAGATTTAATTACCATTGGCAGCGTGATTTATTGTAATGCTTTTTTCCTCAGTTTGTCAGAACAAAAGTGGCAGATTTGTTACTTACTTGTTCAGATGACATTTTCCGGTGAAAATTCTTATTTTGGTCAAACTTCCAAGATGTAGAATCTGTGATTCCGAAGTACAATATCCACACCAATGTGTTGACTGACAGCAAACATTAGATTCATCTGAGCTGAGAAGTCATGCCAATGCACAACCCATGTAAAGATGATAATTCCTCAAATAACTGAAATTGCAGGTTTCAAAGAGAGATGGCGACAAAGAGTTAAAACTTACAGACTGCAACTTTAAAGGATTAGTTCACTTTGAAATTAATATTAGCCCAAGCTTTACTCACCCTCAAGCCATCCTAGGTTTATATGACTTTCTTCTTTCTAAAGAATGTAATCGCAGAAATATTAATATCCTGAGCTTTATAATGGCAGTGATAGAGATCAATGAGTATGAGCTGAAGAAAGTGCTTCCATCATAAACATGTGCTCCACACGGCTCTGGGGGGTTAATAAAGGCCTTCTGAAGTGAAGCAATGGGTTTGTGTAAAAATAATATCCATATTTAAACGAGTTATGAAGTAAAATATCTAGCTTCCGCACAAGCCGCCTTCCGTATTCAATGTACGCAGAAAGTGTAAAACTCTTGCAGATCACAAAGCTTACGCTACGTCCTACGCCTTATTCAAATTACGGACGTGACGCCAGTGTACACTTTCTTCATAACTTCAATACGGAAGGCAGTCTGCCTACCAGTCATTGTACCATATAAACTTTGTAACATGTTGTCACTAAACTTAATGAAATTCTGTTTAGTTACTAAATGATTTTACAATCACAATACACTTAATATAGTTAATATAATTTTTTTTTTTTTTTTGGTGTTTTTAATATTTTAAAACAAGCCATTGCTCTTCCTCTTCTTCTTCTGGATCAGTTTCTGGTTCAAACATATATGACTGAATTAAACAAATATTTCCACTTGCCACTGTGTTGACCTAATTTGCATATTCATAGTTATTAAATGAAGTAAGGGTGTAGACTTACATTTAAGCTATTTTAAATTATGAAGAAATTATTTTCACAGGAAAAAAATATTTAAATGTGTCATTTTAATTATCAAAGATTAGTTTTAAGGGATAGAATGATTGACGGCAGGGGGACTTTAATTGTAAAAATAATAATAAATAACTACTATTAAAATGGAGAAAGGTAAAAATGCATTGTCTGTTTCTGTTTTGCCACTTCTATTTGATTATACGCATCTATGATTTTGCAGATGCTGGTTGTTGGTTAGACCTAACATTCCTGCCGTTATCAACTAAACACAAGACATCTACATAATTTATAACTACAGTGCTGTAAAAATAATGACTTAAACTCTAGTTACCGTTACATTGACTGGAATCAGCCACATGTCTGTTTGATGAAAAGAGGTCAAATGACAGTCATTCTCTGTATCCACAAGAGGACCGGTCTGTGAGCCAGAACAACATGTGGAGAAAATTCATGTTCTTTGGATTCAAATCACAGCTGGAGACAGAAAGCATTTTTACAATGTACATGACAGGATAAATCCATGCTATTTGAGATCATGATCTGAGCTGACTAACTTTGGTCTCTTTTGATCTTTGGAGAGCACCTGCATCTGATGGCTCAAGGAAATCCTTTTAAAGTGACTTCTACAGTAATGTGGGAGCAGTTGAGATGAGGCAGACCACTCTAATCTGACAATGGTTTTTCTTATAGTATAAACAGCAAAAAGATAGGGGGACATGCAGGTCCTCAGGACACATATGGAAGGCCTCAAACACATAACAATGATTAAAATCAATCCATGTTGACAGTCAGTGACTCGTACCACATCTGGGATGAGAGAAATCATATAAACCACCCATATTCCACAAAAATATCATTACTCTTTTTGGCAAATGTGTTTGTGTCAGCATCATGCATTGATGCATGTAGATGATCTGAATGCATAAGTCTGAAAACACATTTAAAAGTGCCAGGGTATGTGTGAGAGCATGTATATGAAATTATAGTAGCAAATAAGGTTGTTCGAAAGTATGTTAACCCTTTCATGGCTCAACATTAAGCCTTGTTATGCGCTTGGTCATTTACTTATCTGGAAATGGCGTATGGCGTAAATATAACTTATTCTGAAGCAATACCTATACTCATCAGTGTTCTATCTGCCCTTACTTAAAGGGGTCATGACATGAGAAATCAAATTTGCCTTGATCTTTTTGACATATACAGTAAGAGGTCTTTGTACCGGATGTGAGCATTGTGTTGCGCCAAAAGCAAATAGAGCCCATTATAATCACTGACACTATGCGGGATACAGCTGTCTGTTCACTTTTTGATGTACTCCACACGCTTGAGTCTGCTGACAAGAGGACAAATGGAAAAGTAAATGGAAGCATAAAGGAACGATCGCTTTGAAACAGCTCATTTGCTCATTTCTGTAGAGACATCAGAAGGATACCAGCATCAAGAACAAGTGGATGGTTTATTTTTAATGTCGTCATGGATCGCGTCTAAGGATTATATGTTTTTTTTTTTTGAGAATTTGACTGCAAATTGTTTTGTAAATGAGGCACAGTGTAATGAAGAGTTCGAAAAGAGACTTTTGAGGACAGATGAAGCAGTCAGCTGTATTAGATCTGACAGCAGCCACAGTGCAAACCATAAGTTACAATAACAATTTCATAATGCTTTGTCTGTAAATTATGGTTTTATATGAATAATGTTTGCAAAACACTTACTTGCGTACAATAGTGGACGTGGACGTTGATACTGTTTCCTATGCAATGATGTTAGCCAATCATAACAGTGGCCATTTACTGACACACCTTAAAGGAGCCGCCAATTAAAAATGGATCATTTCAAACAGAGGGTCAGAATGAAGGTTGAAAATAATCATTTTTCCATATATATATATTTGTTTTTGTGTTTTTTTTTTTTTTTTTTGTGTGTGTGTGTGTGCAAAAAAAAGTTATTAATTATAAATGAACATCAAGAAACATATTAAAGTCCCCTTGTAGTCTATAATTTTATCCCTTAAAACACATCTTTGATCAGCAAAATTACATATTTAAAAGTTTTTTCCTGTGAATTTACCTTAAAATAGCTTGAATGTAACTCTGCACCCTTGCCTCATTTAATATACATGGGTCAATGAATATGCAAATTAGCCCCACCTCCACTCGCTCAGACCAGCTCAGAGATCCACTCAGCAACTTACTGAGGTAAACGCTGCACAATGGTATCACTCTTTACAACGTCAAACACATAATGGTAATTAATATGATTAGCCTTTTGCTTGAATACGTTATCAAACAGCTAATAATGTTTTGTTAATATTACACAAACCATGTTCCCGTTCACCATGTCTGAGTCAGACAGCTGCCTTCTAACAATCAGTATCCTTACAAAACGCTTTAACAACTCAGAATGTCAGTGGAGAAAGGCATATAGTTCATCGTAATATACATCATACACCCGCCATATTGCTAAATCAACACAATTTTTCATATCAGCAGAAAAACATACTGGGATAACTTAGCTTCTCTTGAGACTCTCCTGCTAGTTCGCTGTTAATGATATGCTAAAGCCTACCAGCACATTGATGTGATTGGTTACAAGGTAGTTTGTGACATCACAAACACCAGCGATTTCAAATCATGTTTTTGTGGTCTTTAGATCACTGCAGTTTTAAAGAGAAAATACTCAGCAATGGTGTTGACATATCATGTTAAATCATGTTAAAAACACCACACAGACATATGAACAACATTAAAAACTTGATTTCCACCACAAGGGGTCTTTAAAACCATTTTAAAAATGTCATGACCCTTTAAATAATTGTGATGCTTTCCCCTTTAAAATGATTTCTAGGGAATTTTTTTACCTTTATAAAAGGCAATATTTTTCCTAACCTTATTAAATACATGTGTCATCTTTCATGTCAACTTCTTAAATTTATCAATAAATACAGTTAGATTTGAAGCTGCAAGCAGCGATGAAAGGGCCCTCTCACCCATGCCACCGCCACCCAGTGGCTATTGGAAAACAGAGCATGGCGGGTGATATGCTTTTAAGTAAGTAAATATAGGAGGACTTTGTCAAAGTCATTTGTATTTGCCATGCTTCGTGCTAACAACTGGTGGCGCTATGACTATAACTAAATATTGGTGTGTAGATGTGTTCAGGACAGGACTGTTATCAAACATGAAGTTTGGAGCAGATCAGACATTGTATGCTTGAGTTACAAAAAAATCCTGTTTCGTGGTCTTAATCGCATACATTAGCACTTAGCCAAGTGTTGCATGATTTAACATGTTTCTAGCATGTTTGGTACTTCATGGCATATTTAAATCCGTAAATATGAAGCTCTTGGAGGAGTTTGTTAAAGCACAAAGTGTGGAAATGCCAAAAACTGCAAAGATTTTGCATAGAAAATTCAAAATATCACACACACAGCACCCCATATTGACAGAAAAACACAGAATTGTTGACATTTTTGCAGATTTATTAAAAAAGAAAAACTGAAATATCACATGGTCCTAAGTATTCAGACCCTTTGCTCAGTATTTAGTAGAAGCACCCTTTTGATCTAATACAGCCATGAGTCTTTTTGGGAAAGATGCAACAAATTTTTCACACCTGGATTTGGGGATCCTCTGCCATTCCTCCTTGCAGATCCTCTCCAGTTCTGTCAGGTTGGATGGTAAACGTTGGTGGACAGCCATTTTTAGGTCTCTCCAGAGATGCTCAATTGGGTTTAAGTCAGGGCTCTGGCTGGGCCATTCAAGAACAGTCACAGAGTTGTTGTGAAGCCACTCCTTCGTTATTTTAGCTGTGTGCTTAGGGTCATTGTCTTGTTGGAAGGTAAACCTTCGGCCCAGTCTGAGGTCCTGAGCACTCTGGAGAAGGTTTTCATCCAGGATATCCCTGTACTTGGCCGCATTCATCTTTCCCTCGATTGCAACCAGTTGTCCTGTCCTGCAGCTGAAAAACACCCCCACAGCATGATGCTGCCACCACCATGCTTCACTGTTGGGACTGTATTGGACAGGTGATGAGCAGTGCCTGGTTTTCTCCACACATACCGCTTAGAATTAAGGCCAAAAAGTTCTATCTTGGTCTCATCAGACCAGAGAATCTTATTTCTCACCATCTTGGCAAACTCCATGGGGGCTTTCATGTGTCTTGCACTGAGGAGAGGCTTCCCTCGGGCCACTCTGCCATAAAGCCCCGACTGGTGGAGGGCTGCAGTGATGATTGACTTTCTACAACTTTCTCCCATCTCCTGACTGCATCTGTGGAGTTCAGCCACAGTGATCTTTGGGTTCTTCTTTACCTCTCTCACTTCTGCCCCGATAGCTCAGTTTGGCCGGACGGCCAGCTCTAGGAAGGGTTCTGGTCGTCCCAAACGTCTTCCATTTAAGGATTATGGAGGCCACTGTGCTCTTAGGAACCTTAAGTGCAGCAGATATTTTTTTGTAACCTTGGCCAGATCTGTGCCTTCCCACAATTCTGTCTCTGAGCTCTTCAGGCAGTTCCTTTGACCTCATGGTTCTCATTTGCTCTGACATGCACTGTGAGCTGTAAGGTCTTATATAGACAGGTGTGTGGCTTTCCTAATCAAGTCCAATCAGTATAATCAAACACAGCTGGACTCAAATGAAGGTGTAGAACCATCTCAAGGTTGATCAGAAGAAATGGACAGCACCTGAGTTAAATATGAGTGTCACATTAAAGGGTCTGAATACTTAGGACCATGTGATATTTCTTTTTTTCTTTTTTAATAAATCTGCAAAAATGTCAACAATTCTGTGTTTTTCTGTAAATATGGGGTGCTGTGTGTACATTAATGAGGAAAAAATTAACTTAAATGATTTTAGCAAATGGCTGCAATATAACAAAGAGTGAAACATTTAAGGGGGTCTGAATTCCGTACCCACTGTATAAAATCAATGTCACATTTGCAATCATGCTGATATTCGGGAAAGCAGTACTCTTAATCAGAACCAGAACCAATGTCCAGATGTGCTTCCCTAGTTATTTTTTGTTACTGAAGTTTTGTCTGGTCAGACAAGTAAAATTTCACATGCCCTTTCAAAAAATCCACTTGTCCCAGACAAGCATTAATAGCAATCACTGCTATTGAAAGCACTTGGATTTCGGAATAAATGGATTTCTGGAGAATAAATGAATATATTTTAATTGACAAAAAGCACTAACACTGAATAAATCAACTAACCAAAGAATTAGCTGAATGTGTTAACACTAATTTACACTGAAGTGTTTTCATCATCTGGCATCAATGACGTAACTCACAGACTCTTGTGAGCGAATAATAAACTCATAGGTTTAACAACAGCCTATATCATTTTAATTAAATAATAGCAAAACAGTCTTAAATTATGAATTTTATATGTGAAGAGGTATGGTATGCCACCTGAAAAAGTTTGAGATCCACTTAGACCAAAGTTTATAATTAATCTGAGCAGAAATCGAGATAAATCCTGAAACCATGCAGTATCTGTGAGAGTATTAAGATGCACGAGAGATATAAAGATCAAACACATCTTGAGTTTGGCTCAAGATCCTTTGTTGTTTCACTTAATCAGTTTTACCTGAAATCACAGCATGCAGCAATGGCAAATGATGAGCCTGGGCGCGGGGCAGATGGGGCTTCCTGTCTGGCATGGGCCGTGCAGGCAAGGCTGACTCATCGCTCAGGAGGAGCTGTGACTATGAGTGTGAAGATGAGGGGAAGTGAGTGCACTGGTGGCCTGCCTCTCCACGGGGCTAAATCACTGCCCTCTAATTAACAGCAAAATGGTGCTTGGTGGCCCCTGGTGCTTAAACCATTATAGACACCGTCTAACACAACTAATAACTTTTGCGGTCTGGGGGGTACACACACAACGCTTTGAGGTCTTGCTTTCTCTCTGTACTAAGTAAATGCTAATAAATAACAGGGACCTCCATGGTGAAAACACAGATGAAGAATAGAAGTTTCTTCCATTCAAGACAGATTTACATTTCATCCAAAGCAACAAAGTGCATTTAAGCTAAACATTTTCATCAGTATGTTCACTTGGATTCAAACCTTAACGTTGTTAGTGTCATGTTCTATCAGTTGCACTACAGAAATATTTCAATATGTGGAATAATATTTTAATACTAAACTCTGTTTCAGTTTACAGATGTCGAGATTTTACGAAGATATCTTCAAGGCTATTTTGTGAAATAGATCCTACTAAAATTATTTGGCAGCTTATAAGTCTGACCTATTGGAATTTTAAAGCAGCTTGCAAAATCTGCATACGATAACCACAACCGACCACAGACAAGGCGAAGTCTCTCTATATTGCAGCAGCTTTGATTATATCATTGTAAACAAACCTTGTAAACATGCCTCGTTAAGAAAAAACACAAAACAGATCGAAAGTTCCACATTGTGAGCCAATATCCGCAAGAGCCTTGGTTATGGCTGACATAAGTCATTTGAAAGATTACACAGGCCACTGAGTAAAGTCTTTACAAACTCTGGTGCCATAAAAGCACATGGTCACAGACACAGAGGCTATGCCCATGTTTAATAAAGCTTTCCAACTATGTTGCCCTCAGTTGCCAACATGTGGTATATTTTTGCATTGACTGTGTCCACCCCAAACCCTCTGCTTTTGCCCCAACTTTCTAGTCATTGTGTATTCATATGAGGGGCCTCTGCCAACTCTGAGCTGGGCTTGAGGTGAAAAGTATATCCCATTGAGCTCCACGCATGATTGCCGTCTTGGGAGTGCCACAGAGCGGCATCACTGGAAATGAGATGGGGTCAAAGGCTGCCTATGATGTAGTGTTGATGTAATATGGCTCCCATTATCTCCAACAATGGCCAACAGATGAGGAATATCCTCCCTAACGTCAGAGTCAATTTGGCCTAGAGAGAACTAGTGCCGCCTCCCTGCCAACTGCACACATTAAAGTATCAAATCACTAACTGTACTGAAGACAACAAGTTTAGCAATCCAGACTTCAATGCATGATTAAAAAAGTTATGAAATTAATTAACACTAGTGATTGACAGTCATTTTGGCATGAAATAACAAGGAACTGTGTGCACATCAGTGTTGGATAATGTTACTTTTAAATGCACAATATGTAAGAGTTTTATATTGAAATATACCAAAACACGTTGGCCACAATTATTGGCACCCTTTAATTCAATACTTTTTGCAACCTCCTTTTGCCAAGATATCAACTCTGAGTCTTCACCTATAATGCCTGATGAGTTTGGAGAACACCTGATAAAAGATCAGAGACCATTCCTTCATGCAGAATCTCTCCAGATCCTTCAGATTCCCAGCTCCATGTTGGTGCTTCATCTCTTCAGTTCACTTCACTCATTTTCTTTACGGTTCAGGTCAGGGGACTGGGACGGCCATGGCAGAAGCTTCAATTTGTACTCAGTGACACATTTTTGTGTTGGTTTTGAATCATTGTCCTGATGGAAGATCCAACCACGGCCCATTAGATTTCTAGCAGAAGCGGTCAGGTTTTGATTTTTTTTTTTTTTTGGGGTATTTGATAGAATCCATGACACCATGTATCTGAACAAGATAGGCCCACAACATTAAAGATCCAGCAGTATAATTAACCATGAGCATGGGGTGCTTCTTATCCATGTGTGCACCAAACCCATCTGGTGGGTTTGCTGCCAAAAAGCTCTTTTTTTTAGTTTCATCTGACCATGGAAGCCGGTCCCGTTTGAAGTTACAGTTGTGTGTGACAACTGAATATGCTCGAGATTGTTTCTGAATGAGAGCAGAGGATTTTTCTTGAAACCCTCCCGAACAACTTGTGGGGATGTTAGTGCTGTTTGATCATTTTTTTTTAGGCTTTCTGAGACTCAAGACTCAACTAATCTCTGCAGTTCTCCAGCTGTGATCCTTGGAGAGTCTTTGGCCACTCAAATGTTCCTCCTCACCACACATTAGGATGTTTTAGACACACGTCCTCTTCCAGGCAGATTTGTAACATCTTTAGTTGATTGGAACTTCTTAATTATTGCCCTGATGGTGGAAATGGGGATTTTCAATGCTTTAGCCATTTTCTTACAGCCACTTTCTGTTTTGTGAAGCTCAGCAATCTTTTGCACATCAGAACCAGAGCTGGGTAGTAACAGATTACATGTAATCTGGATTACGTAATCAGATTCCAAAAATCCACTACTTGTAATTAGAGTAAACTACTTTTTAAAATACTCGTAATCAGACTACAGTTACTTTTTTATGGATTACATGATTACATATTATTTACACAATGGCAGTAATTTGTTCACAATTCATTGATTCTCCTAATTTTTCATTTTTTTAATGTTTGTATTTTGTTCATTATAAACCTGCTGCTTATTTACATTCGTGATTCTTCGAGTTTTTCCAGGCGGGGTGTGGAATCATGCACAGAAATCAGCAACAACAAGAAATGATGGAAAATGGAGGAGAACAGAGCCTTTTAACCACTGGATGTACAGGCATCATTTAATTTTTAAAGAAAGACATGGGAAAAACGTCACTGTTCAGTGTAAACTCTGTGCCTACAAGGATTAATTTGCTATCCACGGCATCAGATTAAATTTTAATTTTTTTCATTGTTATTATCATATGCAATTCAAGTGTTTTGAGATACAATATTTGACCTTGCAATGTTATTACTATCAGTTTCATGTTCTTTAATATTCATTTTTTTGTAATGTTGCTATTGTTTTTTCTTCATTGTTACTATGCACTTAAAACGTTTTGACATGAATATTTGACCTAGAAATGTTATTGCTGTGAATTTAATCTTTTTCAATTCATGTTTGCAATGTTGCTATTTTTTATGTTTTTCATTGATTTTGTCATATGCACTTCTAGTGTTTTTAGATTAAGTATTTGATGTAGCAGTGATATTGAAGCAGACTATTTTAAAGTATTAAATGTTTATACATTGCACTTTAAAAATAATCTGTTGAGGCTCTTGTTGGTGTAACGCAGCGGGAGTCATGGTAAGATCCAAATGCAAGCTTTATTAAGAATGTCGTACAGGCAGGGTCAATCAGGAGCAGACGAGAACAGCAAGGGACAGGCAGGATCGTAATCAGGATGCAGGCAATGGTCAGGACAGGCAGATATCATTCACAGAACAGTATAACAGGCAAGGGTCAGGACAGGCAGCAACGGGTCAAAAACAGGAACAGGCAAGATCAATCACAGGCAGACAGAAAACAAGGAAACGCTCAGAATTGTCACAAGGAATCAAGACTTCGCAAACTGGTGGTGTGAGTGTGAGTCCTTTATAGTCCTGTTAATGTACTGCAGCTGGGTGTGGTGATTAGTGAGGAGTGTGTGCATGGCTGTATGTGGCGACAGGTGATTGGTGTGGAGTGAACATGTGACTGGCAGGGAGGATTGTGGGTAATGTAGTCCAGGAACTGACAGAAACAGACGGTGATCGTGACATAATGTCCCCCTCCCGGAAGGCGCGTCCTCGCGCCGTAGATGGCACAACTGGGGAGGGGGGGTGGGTGCCCTGGAGACCTACAGGCAGGAGATACTGGATGTGCAGGCGGGTATGGTGGTCTCCAGGGCAGGTCCAGGAACTCAAGCAGCCACGGCGGGCCAGGGGCCTCGGGAGGCCACGGCGGGTCAGGAGCCTCGGGAGGCCACGGCGGGTCAGGAGCCTCGGGCGGCCACGGCGGGTCAGATGGCTTGGGCAGCCACGGCGGGTCAGATGGCTTGGGCAGCCACGGTAGGTCGGGTGGCTCGGGCAACCACGGCAGGTCGGGTGGCTCGGGCAACCACGGCAGGTCGGGTGGCTCGGGCGGCCACGGCAGGTCAGGTGGCTCGGGCGGCCACGGCAGGTCAGGTGGCTCGGGCAACCACGGCAGGTCAGGTGGCTCGGGCAACCACGGCAGGTCAGGTGGCTCGGGCAACCACGGCAGGTCAGGTGGCTCGGGCAACCACGGCAGGTCAGGTGGCTCGGGCAACCACGGCAGGTCAGGTGGCTCGGGCAACCACGGCAGGTCAGGTGGCTCGGGCAACCACGGCAGGTCAGGTGGCTCGGGCAACCACGGCAGGTCAGGTGGCTTGGGCAGCCGCAGCAATGAGTCCATAAATGACCCTGACAGCAGTGGCTGGGCAGGGTCCCCACCCACCAGCTCCCCACCCCTAGGTATACTGCCCCCCCAAAAAAAGTTCTTGGGGATTTCAGCGGAGCCCGTCGCAGGTTCGTGTGCAAGGAGTTCAGGGAAAGACGCCTGAATGGCGCTGGCAGCGCAAGGAGTTTGAGCGGTGCCGGCAGGGCTGGAAGCTCGGGTGGCGCCGGCAGGGCTGGAAGCTCGGGTGGCGCCGGCAGGGCTGGAAGCTCGGGTGGCGCCGGCAGGGCTGGAAGCTCGGGTGGCGCCGGCAGGGCTGGAAGCTCGGGTGGCGCCGGCAGGGCTGGAAGCTCGGGTGGCGCCGGCAGGGCTGGAAGCTCGGGTGGCGCCGGCAGGGCGGGGAGCTCGGGTGGCGCCGGCAGGGCGAGGAGCTCGGGTGGCGCCGGCAGGGCGAGGAGCTCGGGTGGCGCCGGCAGGGCGAGGAGCACAGGTGGCGCCGGCAGGGCGAGGAGCTCAGTAGGCGCCGGCAGGGCAAGACGCTTAGGCGGTGCTGGTAGAGCATGACGCTTGGGCAGAGCAGGAGAAACCTCTGGAGTGGTCTCCAGGCCCACAGCGACCTCTTGAATGGCGTTAGCGTCTTGAGGAGAGGAGGACGCCTTCTTCCTCCTCCTCCTCCTCCTCCTCCGAGAGTGAGGCGATGGTTCACCGACTGGAGCGGTCTCTGGAGCAAACTCACTGGCTGAAGCGGGTTCTGGAGCGGACTCAATGGCTGGAACGCCCCCTACCTCCGTGAGCACCGAAGGGGCGGCCATCTTGCCCGTAGGCACTGGCAAAGCAGCCATCTTGTCCATCGCGTCCAGGGCGCTTGAGTGCGTTGCAACAGGCGAGCTTGAGAGCGTTGCAACAGGCGAGCTTGAGAGCGTTGCAACAGGCGAGCTTGAGGGCGTTGCAACAGGCGAGCTTGAGGGCGTTGCAACAGGCGAGCTTGAGAGCGTTGCAACAGGCGAGCTTGAGAGCGTTGCAACAGGCGAGCTTGAGAGCGTTGCAACAGGCGAGCTTGAGAGCGTTGCAACAGGCGAGCTTGAGAGCGTTGCAACAGGCGAGCTTGAGAGCGTTGCAACAGGCGAGCTTGAGAGCGTTGCAACAGGCAGGCTTGAGAGCGTTGCAACAGGCAGGCTTGAGAGCGTTGCAACAGGCAGGCTTGAGAGCGTTGCAACAGGCAGGCTTGAGAGCGTTGCAACAGGCAGGCTTGAGAGCGAAGCGTCCGGCAGGCTTGAGAGCGAAGCGTCCGGCAGGCTTGAGAGCGAAGCGTCAGGCTGGCTTGAGAGCGAAGCGGCCGGCGGGCTTGAGAGCGAAGCGTCAGGCTGGCTTGAGAGCGAAGCGTCAGGCTGGCTTGAGAGCGAAGCGTCAGGCTGGCTTGAGAGCGAAGCGTCCGGCGAGGACTTGGGGATGCCAGCTGCTCGGACCGTACTCAGTGGAGGATCAGCCACACTGGAACGCAACCCTCTCCGCTCCCGGACTGATCTACAGACGTGACGTTGCTCTGGGCGATCAGCGGCAACGTGACGTTGCTCTGGGCGATCAGCGGCAACGTGACGTTGCTCTGGGCGATCAGCGGCAACGTGACGTTGCTCTGGGCGATCAGCGAAGGCGTGACGTTGCTCTGGGCGATCAGCGAAGGCGTGACGTTGCTCTGGGCGATCAGCGAAGGCGTGGCGTTGCTCTGGGCGATCAGCGAAGGCGTGGCGTTGCTCTGGGCGTTCAGCGAAGGCGTGGCGTTGCTCTGGGCGTTCAGCGGAGACGTGACGTTGCTCTGGGCGATCAGCGAAGGCGTGACGTTGCTCTGGGCGATCAGCGAATGGCGTTGAATGGCGTTAGCGTCTTGAGGAGAGGAGGACGCCTTCTTCCTCCTCCTCCTCCTCCTCCTCCGAGAGTGAGGCGATGGTTCACCGACTGGAGCGGTCTCTGGAGCAAACTCACTGGCTGAAGCGCGTTCTGGAGCGGACTCAATGGCTGGAACGCCCCCTACCTCCGTGAGCACCGAAGGGGCGGCCATCTTGCCCGTAGGCACTGGCAAAGCAGCCATCTTGTCCATCGCGTCCAGGGCGCTTGAGTGCGTTGCAACAGGCGAGCTTGAGAGCGTTGCAACAGGCGAGCTTGAGAGCGTTGCAACAGGCGAGCTTGAGAGCGTTGCAACAGGCGAGCTTGAGAGCGTTGCAACAGGCGAGCTTGAGAGCGTTGCAACAGGCAGGCTTGAGAGCGTTGCAACAGGCAGGCTTGAGAGCGTTGCAACAGGCAGGCTTGAGAGCGTTGCAACAGGCAGGCTTGAGAGCGTTGCAACAGGCAGGCTTGAGAGCGAAGCGTCCGGCAGGCTTGAGAGCGAAGCGTCCGGCAGGCTTGAGAGCGAAGCGTCAGGCTGGCTTGAGAGCGAAGCGGCCGGCGGGCTTGAGAGCGAAGCGTCAGGCTGGCTTGAGAGCGAAGCGTCAGGCTGGCTTGAGAGCGAAGCGTCAGGCTGGCTTGAGAGCGAAGCGTCCGGCGAGGACTTGGGGATGCCAGCTGCTCGGACCGTAGTCAGTGGAGGATCAGCCACACTGGAACGCAACCCTCTCCGCTCCCGGACTGATCTACAGACGTGACGTTGCTCTGGGCGATCAGCGGCAACGTGACGTTGCTCTGGGCGATCAGCGAAGGCGTGACGTTGCTCTGGGCGATCAGCGAAGGCGTGGCGTTGCTCTGGGCGATCAGCGAAGGCGTGGCGTTGCTCTGGGCGATCAGCGAAGGCGTGGCGTTGCTCTGGGCGTTCAGCGAAGGCGTGGCGTTGCTCTGGGCGTTCAGCGGAGACGTGACGTTGCTCTGGGCGATCAGCGAAGGCGTGACGTTGCTCTGGGCGATCAGCGAAGGCGTGGCGTTGCTCTGGGCGATCAGCGAAGGCGTGGCGTTGCTCTGGGCGATCAGCGAAGGCGTGGCGTTGCTCTGGGCGTTCAGCGAAGGCGTGGCGTTGCTCTGGGCGTTCAGCGAAGGCGTGGCGTTGCTCTGGGCGTTCAGCGGAGACGTGACGTTGCTCTGGGCGATCAGCGGAGACGTGACGTGACTCTGGGCGATCAGCGGAGCCGTGACGTGACTCTGGGCGATCAGCGGAGACGTGACGTGACTCTGGGCGATCAGCGGAGACGTGACGTGACTCTGGGCGATCAGCGGAGACGTGACGTGACTCTGGGCGATCAGCGGAGACGTGACGTGACTCTGGGCGATCAGCGGAGACGTGACGTGACTCTGGGCGATCAGCGGAGACGTGACGTGACTCTGGCCGATCAGCGGAGACGTGACGTGACTCTGGCCGATCAGCGGAGACGTGACGTGACTCTGGCCGATCAGCGGAGACGTGACGTGACTCTGGCCGATCAGCGGAGACGTGACGTGACTCTGGCCGATCAGCGGAGACGTGACGTGACTCTGGGCGATCAGCGGAGACGTGAACTGTTGCTGTTGTGATGGTAGCCGCCATCTTGTGCGTGTTACCTGGCGCGGCGGCCATTACGGGACTCACCATGGTGTCGCATTCCTCCGCGACACCCACAGTAAATGGAGAGCCAACAGTCAACAATGCATAGTCCATAAAGCTGCTAAGTGATGAACGCGGTCCCTCTCGACTTAATTTATTCTGGAGAGGTTGGTTGACGCCATCACAAAAAAAGTCAATCAGTGCACAGTCCGGAAGATCAGAGAGGTAAGCAATGTTTAGATACTCCTGCACATATTCCTCCAACGATCGCGTGCCTTGCGAACTCCACAATAGCAATAGATTAATGTCCATACCGTAATGAGATTCTCCGGGAAAGCTGCTGGATCTTGGTGGCGGCGAAGTCTTCTGTTACGAAGGGGAGGCTCAGGCTGGAGATCCAAGTGCAGCGTTTATTAAAGTAGAGTGGTCGTACAGGCAGGGTCAATCAGGAGCAGACGAGAACAGCAAGGGACAGGCAGGATCGTAATCAGGATGCAGGCAATGGTCAGGACAGGCAGATATCATTCACAGAACAGTATAACAGGCAAGGGTCAGGACAGGCAGCAACGGGTCAAAAACAGGAACAGGCAAGATCAATCACAGGCAGACAGAAAACAAGGAAACGCTCAGAATTGTCACAAGGAATCAAGACTTCGCAAACTGGTGGTGTGAGTGTGAGTCCTTTATAGTCCTGTTAATGTACTGCAGCTGGGTGTGGTGATTAGTGAGGAGTGTGTGCATGGCTGTATGTGGCGACAGGTGATTGGTGTGGAGTGAACATGTGACTGGCAGGGAGGATTGTGGGTAATGTAGTCCAGGAACTGACAGAAACAGATTTTTTCTGTCAACAGACAGAAATATATTTTTTCTTTGTATCTGTCAAAATAGTACAATATTATCCTACAATATATGTGATCAAATAAGGGTTAGCACAAAAGTAATCTAAATGTAATCCAAAAGTAGTCAGATTACGTTACCAAAAATGTGTAATCTAAGAGATTATTACTGATTACAAATTTTATGTAATTTGTAATCAGTAACTGATTACAATTCATAGGTAATCTACCCACTCTTAGATAAGAACTATATTCTTTGGTTTTTCTGTTTGTGATGAATGATTATGGGAATTTGGCCTTTGTGTTTCCTCATGTTTATACTCCTGTGAAACAGGAAGTCATGGCTGGACAATTTCATGTTCATGATAACCATGATAAAAAATGAAATATGAATGGGAATATACTTCAGAGATATACTCATATAAAATTCTAGGGGTGCCAATTATTATGGCCAACGGGTCGTGGAGAAAAAAAAAAATTTATAATGTGACTTTCTCCCCACTTTCAATTCTTTTCCTTCAATAAAAGGTTAGAGTTTTGCTAATTTTGTGAATTAAAGATCAAAAGGATAAACAATGCAGATTTATATTTAAAGTCATCTTTGATCATATTTACGAAGGGTGCCAATAATTCTGACCACAATTGTTTAAATCAGCAATTGTAAATCAGGACACGTCATAGTGTCACCTGTCAATGACGTCATATCCACGCTACCCTTGATTTTCAGTTTTACTAATATCTATCTAGATTACTGCAAAGTGTAAGCATAAGCATAATAAAAAACTCCGCTGAACTTGAGATTGGTGTGTATTGATGGTATCTATCATTAGCATTTGTAGCAAGCTACGCTTTTGTTTTGAATAAGCGACCTCCAACGGCGGAAATTACATATTGTGCCTTTAAAAGTAATGTTACAATATTGCATTACTCATACTTTTATTGAAAATAATGTGCAATAATATTGTTTTACTTATAAAAAGTAAACATTACATTTTAACTTTTTGCCAAAAATAATGTTGCACAATATTGCATTACTCATATTTTTAAAAGACATTTAAGGGGGTATTCACGCCAGGAAAGTCCGTTAGTTCACATGCTTTGGTAAAGAAAGGATTTTTTTTTGGTTGGTGTGGTTTGCTTTCACACTGCCCTTTTTGCAAGTGAACCAAAATCTGTAAACAAAACCACATGTGTGCTAAGGTCATCCATTCATTGGACAGAAACCAGTCAGGGGAGGAGCTAAGCTATTAGGGCAGATTCCATCGGCAGTCGTGGAAGAAGCCTGTTCTAATGTGACACTGCAGTACATTCCTGAATGGCTCATTTTCAGATTTATGGGGAAAATAACAAATGGAATGGATGGATTTTTACCACAATAGGGTGGTTGTGTACGCACACTGCGGACACATAATTATGTTCAAAAACAATATAAAAGTGCATTTTGCATAATAGGTCTCCTTTAAAAAATAATCAATCGTATTATGTGTATTATCTCCAACACTGGTGCTTCATAGTGCAATAATTGCTTCTTTGGGCTCTTGACACAGTTCCTTTAGCTTTCTTTTCCAAAATAATCTCCTTAACTTGCAAAGCAAATATCTGAAATGCCTGCATCTCCCTATGGAGTCTAGAGGCCACTGGAGAAAAGAAGCCACGGTTCCAGTCCCCCACAGCAAGCCCATGAACAGGCATGGGGCAAGGTCTACATACCAGCAGAGGTCCTCATCAAGGACCAGAGAGAAGACATGGCCTTACTCACAGCTTGCGTCCCACACACAAACATGTCTCAATAGGAAGACACACCCTGACCCGATCTGTCATCTCCACATTCCTTCTCTGCTGGGTGAAGTCTGAAAGAAATTTCAGGGTTAGCAAGGTTATTTGCATAATACAATGTCTTGATTAATCAAAGCAAGCTAATGCATATCCATATGCATGGATATGGATATGCTGGACTCCATAGCAGCTTTAAAGGGAAGCATCCAAGGACCACCCAGGGGCCATCTGATTGACATCTAAAGCAACCAATCACAGTTCGTTTTGTCCAGAGTCATGTTTTGGTACATGAAAATGTAGCATCAATGTCTCTATAATAACAGAACGATGTGTAAAACTCTTGGATGTATTTTACCTGATACTGATAAGGGCTCATTGTCGCAGTTGTATACGCGACAGCTTTCTTCTTCCATGAGAGGTTTTGGCGTCACAGCGGGTTTGTTTCCAGGTGGACTGTTAAAGAACGTGGCACAAACTTCTCCCGGATACCCTGTAGAATTCAACCAATCAGATAACAACTTCGAAACTCCTAAAGTGTTTCCAATACCATACGCATCAGACGTTCAGCCAACGGTCCATTGCTGTGACGTCTGAGGCAGAGACTATATATACTATATATATATATATATATATATATATATATATATATATATATGAAGAGTTTCGTTGCAAAATTATATATATATATATATATATATATATATATATATATATATATATATATATATATATATATATATATATATATATATATATATATATATATATATGTTCACTGTTGGCAAAAGTTCCATGCTTATTTGGCTATGCGAGACTGAAGTGATTATTCAACGCACTGTGTGCTTCCTTTTAGAAGTAAGACCTCCTGGAAAAACGTCTCCTGGAAAACTTCTATCCAAAAGCATAGGTAATGGTCTGGATAGCTCTGAGGAGAAGCAGAACAAACATGTATTTTCATTGGCACACTGCGATTGCATTGTGTGGGGCATGCAACTCTGCAGACCCCAGGCGATTGAAGTTTCATCCAGTGAATGATGTAATTGGATAAAATGTGGCATTCTGTATGACTAAAGAGTTGTATCCCCACACTGCAGAGATCCCAATATCAAGAACTGATGCTGTGAAAGACACGACACAGGTTATTACAAGATATTTACGGGTACGTCACTCTAAACTCCTATGAGTTTATTTCCTCTGTGGAATTACATTTCGAATCTTCATGCAGGATTCTTTTCTGTTTTCAACAACCTTTAAAAAAAAGCATCATGGAACGGTTCCATATATCTTGTAGGGCCGTCTAATAGTCCATGAGAAGAGGCTTTGTCAAACAAATTTTAATTAGTGGGTTAGTCGCAGTAAAACAAAACGTCACAGGATGTGTGTTAACATGGCTGGTCCATTATGTTGGGCAGGTAATCCAAACATTCGCCTATCATTTATCAATCCTCAAACATGGCTTATCATTTGAAACATGTAAGTAGTAGCCTAACGTTAGCCACTTTAAATGGCCGCTTGCTTTAAGGTTAAGGTATGAGAAAAAGACCAAAATTTAAGTCATTTACTTAAAATCTTTGCACAGTAAGGAAATGTAACATATCAGTCTGAATTATGAAGGAATCATTCAGTTCAATGAAAAGAAATGGTTAAAAAAGTGAATGACTCGTTCACTTAAATTTCCATTTTAAGGCTAATTCCTTGATATATTACTCATTTGTAAGTCTCTTTGGATAAAAGCATGAATGTAAATGTTAAGAAAAAAAATTCTCAAAAAGATTTATGATCAAGTGAAAAGTTTGGAATAAATGAAAGATTGTATTGTCGTCTGAGCCACTCACTCACATTTCCAGGCATCCCATGACTTGCATTTCAGATAAAGAAATGTTTTAGTGAGGAGGGGGAGCTCCCGAGATTTTACTGAAACATCATTCCCTCGTTCAGGTTGTTCATGAAGCTCAGCAGCCTGTTTTCAATATTGTTGTAGCACAGTTGCCAAGCATAGGAACACACCTGAGTAAATACACAGCACGCTTTCTCCCTCTCACTCCCTTTCCCAAACACAGATGAAGAACTCTTGGCGCTGTGAGGCAGCCGTTTCTTCAGTCTTCATTCTTCTCACTGTCAGTGCTGTTAGGCTTGGCGATTAGCATAGATCCATCTCACTTCAGGGTATTGTCTGATCAGACAACAGCATATCTCCTCCAAACCCGAGGCCCAGCCTTTTCAGCATACTGTACTGCATGAAACCACTTTGAATCTTCAGTATCTCACTCCATCAATCTGTCCTTCAAGAATGTCAGAGAACATGTCTGGGCCTCCTTATCTAATGATAAAGTCCCAGGGTTTAAAAGGATATTTCACGTAAAAATGAAACTCCTGTCAACATTTACTCGCCCTTGTGTCATTTCCAAATCTTTATGATTTTCTTTCTACCATGGTATGCAAAACATATTACCAAAATGTCAAAGCTACTTTTTTTCATTTCAAGGAAAGTGAATGGTGAACACAGCGGTTTAATTGTTAAATTGACTGTACTTACTGTACATCAAGCGATCACAGACTTGAAATATAGTCATATGTATTACTAAAGTTTTTATGGTATTTTTTGTTCATTTTGACTCACAGTCACTACACACATTTACATTCACTATATGGAATAGAGCAGCTTGGACACTCTGCTAAGCATCTCTTTTTGTGTTCTACAGAAACAAGCATTTTATAAAAAATGTTCTAGTACATTGATACTGAAACTGTAAAAATTTAAAGCTTTTCTGCAGTACCCCTAATGCAGAGTACAGTGACAATCTGGTACTCACTGATAGGCGCTGCTTTCAATTGCTTTTTTTTGCATTTTTGTGTGAGTGCTCTGTGAAGAGCATCAAATGTTTATTTTTACATGTTTGAAACGTTTAGCATTGTAGCCAATCACAGACAGGTCTGTTGAGCATGTGAATGCAACAGCCATTCAGAGGTGTTAGTTAGAGTTTTAAGAGATTTGTTGTGCGATGTAGATTATAACAGGAGTATTTGCCAGAGTGAGTTCTGCAGGAAGATAACTAATGCTTTCAGATACCCAGAAAGCTACTAAAGACATATTTAAAACAGTTCATGTGAGTACAGTGGTTCAACCTTAATGGTATGAAGCGACGGGAATACTTTTTGTGCGCCCAAAAAAACAAAATAACGACTTTATTCCACAATATCTAGTAATGGGCTTTTTCAAAACACTGCTTCATGAAGCTTCGAAGCTTTACAAATCTTTTGTTTCGAATCAGTGGTTTGGAGCGTGTATCAAACTGCCAAGGTCAAATTTCGAAACATTCCGAACAACTGAATCAGATCTGTCAAAACAGATCTTAGAAAGCTACATGCCAAACTTTTATTTATTTAATATTTGTATATTATTTTATTTTCAAACAGTTAAATAGTCAATAGTTCCAATAGTTTTTGTTATGGTACCGAAATTGGTACAGGGAATGGTAAAATTTTACTGGGTATTAGTATCAACCACTAAAATGTTGGTATTGTGACAACACCAGCAGAAAGTCATAAGGGTTTGGAATGGTTGATAGTGAATAAATGATGATTATCAAAAAATTAAGTCAAAAAATAGATTTAGTATACTGTACCTCTGAGTCTGAGCATGGCAGAAAAATTAGAGAACATCCACAGCTGGTTGAAAGAGGAACTAGTGGAAGTAGTTGCCAGTTCCACTCATGTCATCTACAGTTGTAACTAAATGTAGAATCCATAACTTTCTCAGCTTCACAATGGGGCCTCTCAGTCTGAATGACATAACCCTGTTTGCCTGTAAACCAGGAAAAAGAGAAACAGAATGGTTATAATGACTGTATTGGTGGCCCTCTTTGCCTCAGAGTGGGGTTTTGGCTGAAACACTAGGCAGCATTGGAGGGCCAGCAAGTATTAGTGGTTCCAGTAAAGTGCTCTGGGCCAGTTTCTTTTGTATCTGACTTCTCTGCTTTCATGTTCTTTTTCTTGTAGCCTTGCTGTTTGCTGACTGGGAAGAAATTGATTTGTTTTTTTCATTTATTTACAACTTTTTTAATACCAAGGCAGCCTGGTCCAGAGTTTTATAATGGAGGTGAGGTAAAGACACGCCCATGTCACACCACCAAGCCTCTGTAAAATTTTACAGTATCCCACTATGTGTCCATGGAAACCTGGTTTAAGTGACGCAAGGCTCATGGGAACATTATTTACTAACATGATTGCACTGTAAAGGGAGGTCGTCAAAAGTTACATAGTTACAAGTCAATGTGACTTAGTGGACTAATTACAGGCGAAGGTCCTTCGAAGTATTCTGGGGTTAGGTGCCTCACTTAAAAAGACAGCAACATTTGAACAGGACAGTGATTGCAGTCAATTTTAATGGTCCATGTTAAAGGACAGTTCTATTGTTCATTGTCAATAGCGTAGAAATGTATGAAGCGCAGCTTGCACAGAAGTCACTTTTAAACCAATCAGCTTTCTGGTGGTTAGCGAGGCGAATTTGAATACGAACTTGAGCAAAATCAGTGTGATAAACTTTTTTTACCTTCATGCAAAACTGCAGATTGCGTGCATTCCTTTTGGAATTACTGGATTTTGCTAACAAAATTTAAACTGAGTAAAGATAAATGTGACTGTATCTATCAAAACATTGGTTAGGTTGATATTTTCTATGTAATGGCCAATAAACAAGAAATGGCCAATATATAAATAATAAAAAAAAAAAAAAGAAAAAAAAATTAAATTCTGTCATTTTAAAAAGTCAATTTAGGCATCACAATATCATAATGTACTCTTTTAAAAAATGGATATTCATTTTGAGATTTGCCAAAGATTAAAGGCACAGTATGTAAGATTTTTGATTAAAATATCCAAAACCACTAGAACAATGTTATATATTTTGTTGACTTGTGTACTTACATTATCCCAAATGTTTCCAAGAATGTTTAAATCCAGAGAAATAAGACTGTGTTTTGCGTCGCTTATCAATGACATCAAACCCATGTTACCCTCGTTTTATTTTGTAGAAACCATGGAAACACCAAAGATGCTTTAATATATTATGCGTTTTATTAGACATGTGAGCAACTGTTCGGATACATTCACCAACAGAAATCTAATATAGCTCTACACAGTAAGTCTTATTGTTTAAATCTCGTTTTCTTGATTTACTGCGAGTACCATGACTAATATCGGTCTAGCTTACTGCAATATGCAACATTCGCTTTGGATAAAAGCGTCTGCTAAATGACTAAATGTAAATGTAAATGCAACAAGTATCATTAGCAATCGCTCCAGGGGCCTCGTTCCACTCCACTGGCTTTCAGCCACACCCTGCTTCATACTACAGTAATATTAATAAATCTTTAATACATTAGCTCATCCATAAATACGATTTCTGCCCGAGACTCGTCGGATTCTTTTCCACTGGCTGTAGACGTAAAGACAACACCTCCCATGATTCCACGAAATCAAGGTGGCATCAAGCTACACCTTTGTTTTGAACTCTAGCAGTGAAAAAGGCTTATTGTGCCTTTAACATGCACAATTAAATACCCAACATCGACAGAATGTCACAGTATGCGCGTGTAGATAATCCAAGGAAGAGAGATACATGATGCTGAACTGACAATCAAATAACATTTAAAAGACAACAGGAACATAAGCACTACACACAGGAATATAACGCTATTGCAAGACCAAGAACAGAGGCAAACTAAGGGCTAAAATACACTAGGGAAATCATTAACAGAACAGGGAAAAGGTGGGTAATTAATTAGGAACTATGGAAACTAATAGGGAATATTAGTTGGAACATTAGGGAACATTGCAGGCAGGCAAACGGGAAAACCAAAACACCATGATAATAAAACTGAACTAAACAGAACACAGATAAACTAAAAGTATCTCCAATATCTGTCTGATATAAATCTGACCTTGAACACTTAAATCATTTGTTATTTATCTAAATGAACTCACAGTACACTTATTTGAAGACAATCTCTCTGGAACAACTCGCATACCACAGAAATAGAAACCAAGAGCGTAGGAAAATTCAGTTTAACTTGTCGCTGTTAGGACAGAAACTTGGATTAACATGGAGGAGACTGCTTTTCATGTCTGGTTCGGACACATTTTAAGTGATATTTTTTAAGCATGATGGAAAATTCCCCATTGACATTTGATGGCACATGCCATAATAAAATCTCCATCTTCCTCACTAAAGCTCTCATTCTTAACCATATTCTCTCTCATCTCTACTTTCCTCTCTTTTTTTATTTTTTTTTTATTTACCCATCTGGCTTTTATAAGAGCCAGACCCCTATGGAAGCATATTAAAGCAACACAACACTAACTGCAGGAGAGGTAAATGGAAGGTAGTGAAGTCTTTTGAACCTCTGTTACAATATAACCCCCCTAAACACATCCAGCTGGCCAAAGTTCAGGGAAGACATAAAAGGGGCTTTTGCGTGTTACCTCGGAGGATGATAATAGCCAAAGTACCACTAAAACTACTGAGACACTTCACAATCAAAGGAACGTCTCCCCTCACTTATTACTGGCTGCTAATGGGAAGTCTATATGAAGGAAAGCTCTATGTGAAAGGATGTCCATCTCATAACATGGGCAACAGCCATCGTAAAGGAGAGGAAATTTTCTGCGAAAGCGATTAAACCCAATTAAACTCGGGTCAATTAAATTTCCTAAGACCAGGATTTGTACTAATTTCACATGACAAGGTCGTCAATGTCATTTTGATGATAGTACAGAGGCTTCAAGTGAAAAGCAGCTTTGCTTTTGGATCATGTCAGCAGCATGAAGCCCAAAGTTCAAGACTGCAGATGTAGTATCTGTATCTTTATTCTCACACACTGCAAAACCACAGATCTGTTTGCATTAGCTCTGAGAATGTTGAAACCTCTAGTCTTCTACCATATGGTCTGGTTTGGGGTGTCTGTTTGGAAAAAGACAAATAGAAAGATTAAAACAGAAAGAGAGAGAGAACGACAGTTTGCATGTTGTTGGTTTGACGATATCGATGGTGAGTTTTTGCACGTATTGTGTGTGTGTTTGTGCGTCTGTGTACGCAGTTTATGTTTGGGCCATGTGTTTTCTGTGGTTCCAGTGTGGAGCTTCTACCACACACAGTAAATATGAGCTTGTGGCAGGACTGCAGGGTTTCAGGAATGCTCTCATGTGGTAAGGCCACTAACCACCATTGACAAGAGAGTCAGGAGTCTTTCCTCATCCTTGCTGGCCGGTGACATATGAAAGACATGAACATTCTCTTTATAGATAATTGGAAGACAAACAGCATTTGTTTTCCAATATCTTGAACACAGCATAGTAACCATTTCAGGCATAATAACAGACAAATGCATATTACAATATTATTTAAAAAATATACAGTACAGTCCAAAAGTTTGGAACCACTAAGATTTTTAATGTTTTTAAAAGAAGTTTCATCTGCTGACCAAGGCTACATTTATTTTATTAAAAATACAGTAAAAACAGTAATATTGTGAAATATTATTACAATTTAAAATAACTGTGTACTATTTAAATATATTTGACAAAGTAATTTATTCCTGTGATGGCAAAGCTGAATTTTCAGCATCGTTACTCCAGTCTTCAGTGTCACATGATCCTTCAGAAATCATTCTAATATGCTGATTTGCTGCTCAACAAACATTTATGATTATTTTCAATGTTGAAAACAGTTGTGTACTTTTTTTATCAGGATTCCTTGATGAATAGAAAGTTCAAAAGAACAGCATTAATCTGAAATACAAAGCTTCTGTAGCATTATACACTACCATTCAAAAGTTTGGGGTCAGTAAGAATTTTTATTTTTATTTTTTTGAAAAGAAATTAAAGAAATGAATACTTTTATTCAGCAATGATGCATTAAATCAATCAAAAGTGGCAGTAAAGACATTTATAATGTTACAAAAGATTAGATTTCAGATAAACACTGTTCTTTTGAACTTTCTATTCATCAAATAATCCTGAAAAAAAATATTGTACACAAATATTTTGTACAATTGTACACATTAAATGTTTCTTGAGCAGCAGATCAGCATATTAGAATGATTTCTGAATGATCATGTGACACTGAAGACTGGAGTAACGATGCTGAAAATTCAGCTTTTCATCACAGGAATAAATTACTTTGTAAAATATATTCAAATAGAAAACAGTTATTTTAAATTGTAATAATATTTCACAATATTACTGTTTTTACTGTATTTTTAATTAAATAAATGTAGCCTTAGTGAGCAGACGAAACTTCTTTTAAAAACATTAAAAATCTTAGTGGTTCCAAACTTTTGGACTGTACTGTATATTGGGGAAAATATACATATACACCATACCATTCAAAAGTTTGGGGTTTTTGATTTTTGAATGTTTTTGAAATGATTCTAATTGGAGTACTAATCATACACACCTGACACTCATCAGCCCTCACCAGCACTCTGAGAAAACACACACACACAGTCATTTGCCATTTCTAAATGCCAAGTAGGCAAAGTTTAGACTTGCATTCTTGGTAGTTTGGACTTGGCAAGTTCGACTCAGGAGTACAAACTCTCAAGGACGGGAAGACAAAAGTCTGGTAATTCTGCAACTGGGACAGCAGCCCACTTGACAACGTCACTCATCTCACCTTGGCTATCCTCACTGTATATTAACAATGACATTAAATATGATAAACACTGCTTCGAAGTTTTACAAATCTTTTGTTTCAAATCAGTGGTTCGGAGTGCCAAAGTCACGTGATTTCAGTAAACAAGGCTTCATTACGTCATAAGTGTTTCGAAATTTCAATAGTTCACTTAACTTTGGCAGTCTGACACACGATCCGAACCACTGATTCGAAACAAAAGATTCGTAAAGCTTCGAAGCAGAAATCGTCCATCACTAGATATTGTTGAAAAGTCGTTATTTTGTTTTTTTGGCGCACAAAAAGTATTCTCGTCACTTCATAACATTAAGGTTGATCCACTGTAGTCACATGAACGGTTTTAAATGCGTCTTTAGTAGCTTTCTGGGCATCTGAAAGTGTTAATTATCTTGCTAGCAATGCAAGCTTCACTGAGCCATCGGATTTTATTAAAAAATATCTTAATTTGTGTTATGAAGATGAATGAAGGTCTGACGGGTGTACAACGACATGACGGTGAGTAAAAAAATGACAATTTTAATTTTTGGGAGAACTAACACTTTGAAACTACATTTCGTGACACAATAGCAGTAGTATTTTTAAAATTATGCAGATTTTTTTTCTGCACCATTGACACTTGCTGGTTGGTGCGAGATGCATTCTGGGATACCTGGCTGTCTCAAGTTCGCACAAGTCACCTCCCGATTCATCCTCGACAAAAGGGCCAGGGCAAGAACACAGCCGGGGATCTGAACTGTACTTGGCTAGATGTGAAACTTGAATTGGAACAATACTTGGGCAGCGAATGATGATGTTTCACAAGAACACAAGTACAGAACACAAGAGCGTATATTGAGAAAGGGCTATTGTCTAGTGTCTTCTAGTCTCACACAGCCAGACCTTCAGACTGAAGGCAGAAGTTCTGGACTCTATCGCAGCTTTTACTGGCTAAGGATCGCCCAGGAGGACGTTTCACTGCATGAAACACAACCAATCACAGTTCGCTTTGTTTTGCATCATGTTTAGGGGTGTGAAAATGACGATGTCCCTGCAATAATAGACTGGTGTGCATCTAATAAATTATTCATTCAGCAAGTTTACTTCACATACTTTTCAAAATCCAGCATTTCGTTGATCCTGGTAAGCATTGTAAACACGACGGCGTTCTTCTTCCACTGGTGTTTTGCGTCACGGCATTTGTTTCCAGGCGGACCATTAAAGAACACAACACACACGTCTCCTGGACATCCGATAGAATTTAACCAACCTGATGACACCTTCAAAAATCCTGAAGTGTTTCCAGTTAAGTGAGCCATATGCATCTGATATTCAGCCAACGGTCTGTGGGCGTGACGTCTGAGGCTGAGACTAAGTCTCGTCTGATGCTACAGACTCTCTTACCTCAATACTTACCCGTTCCTGTTGTACCTTACCAGGGTTGATACAATCCAGTCAGCCAATTCGTCAGCCAATTCATCATCCAGTCATTATCCAGTCATCCCTCATCTTCTCATCTGATCCCTTTTGTGTGTGTGTGTGTGTGTGTGTGTGTGTGTGTGTGTGTGTGTGTGTGTGTGTGTGTGTGTGTGTGTGTGTGTGTGTGTGTGTGTGTGTGTGTGTGTGTGTGTGTGTGTGTGCGCTCTGGAAATCTGTAAGACAAACCCAATGTTACTATCAAGTCATCCTGCCATTCAAATATCTCTCTATTGATCAACTTACCTGTTTAAAGACTGTGTTCCTGTCAATTCACTAATAAACTTACCCATTTTATCTTATCCAGCTCTCTACCGTCATTGTGTCTAAGCCTGAACTTGACAATCCTTCAGAAGGATTTACAGAGCTACATACAGCCAGGAACAACATAAAATTTGATAAACTTCCCACCATTTAATCGTTATCATTAGTTCTTCTGGTTATTACCAACAATAGCATTAGCATTAAAAGGCTTAGTATGAATAAAAACTCTTTTTCAGTATGTCAAACTCTTTTAAGTCTAAACATCATGGAAAATTTGATTCACCATGATACAACCCCTTTAAAAGCAACAAACAGACTTCCCAAAATTGGTATTTCCCAGAAATGGAGAAAAATATATTTCTAGTTTAACAACTAACGCTGATTAGCTGTTGGTCCGAGATGAATGTTTCCACAACCACAACATCCAGAGATGGATGTGAATGGAAAAAAAAGGTGGGAATGAAAGAAAACATGAGGAAAGTGAAGACTTATAACCAATGCCAAATACAACGCTTGTAGTGATAAGCTCTCGGTATGCTTTATGAGTTCATCAATAAAATCTCAAATTCAGAACTTCAGATCTGCCAGAAGGAATGAGAATTTGTTCCAGCTTCACCCCAAAAGATAAAACATGTGGACATATTTTAAGCATTCCCTGATATGTCTATCAGCAAACCTTGAGACTATTTGAATACATTACCCAGACATCTAGGAGAATGGAGAATGAAAAAAAAAACTGGGCTGGTGTAGCTGACCTTGTGTGCCAGAGGTTCTGGGAAATGAATGCAAAAGGTGAGATAAACCCCAGCAGCTGTGTGTGTGACTGATGCCACACAGTGAGACAGCACTTAGAGAGGAAAAGCAGTTCCCTTCTTCCTGCACATGGAATACTACACCAATGCAATCATAATCATGATCATTATCAATGTTTGGGTTAGACCCAGGAAACACAGACAAGCCTAAGGTACATTTGCACGACAACAATGTACTAAAAATAGAAACGTTTTTTTTTTTTTTTTTTTTAATTTTAAGCAATTTTAAGTTTATATCTTGCAATTCTGATTTTATAACTCGCAGTTTTGACTTTATAACTCGCAGTTTTGAGTTTGTATCTCGCAATTCTGACTTTATAACTCACAATTCTGATTTTATAACTCACAATTCTGACTTTATAACTTGCAATTGCATGTTATAAAGTCAGAATTGTGAGATAAAATTCTGAGAAAAAAGAGGTTATAACTATAATAACAGGCTATAACAGACTATAACTCACAATTCTGACTTTATAACTCACAATTTATATTTATATCTTGCTATTCTGACTTTATAACTCACAATTCTGACTTTATAACTCGCAGTTATAATAACTTTATAATATAATTCTGACTTTATAACTCACAATTTATGTTTATATCGTGCAATTCTGACTTTATAACTCGCAATTCTGACTTTATAACTCACAATTCTGACTTTATAACTTGCAATTGCATGTTATAAAGTCAGAATTGCGAGATACAATTCTGAGAAAAAAGTCAGAGGTTATAACTTTATAATAACAGGCTATAACAG
This sequence comes from Chanodichthys erythropterus, assembly GCF_024489055.1. Taxonomy (NCBI): domain Eukaryota; kingdom Metazoa; phylum Chordata; class Actinopteri; order Cypriniformes; family Xenocyprididae; genus Chanodichthys; species Chanodichthys erythropterus. Next base: position 22,612,811 of record NC_090225.1, read on the forward strand.
ACTATAACTCACAATTCTGACTTTATAACTCACAATTTATATTTATATCTTGCTATTCTGACTTTATAACTCACAATTCTGACTTTATAACTCACAATTTATATTTATATCTTGCTATTCTGACTTTATAACTCACAATTTATATTTATATCTTGCTATTCTGACTTTATAACTCACAATTCTGACTTTATAACTCGCAGTTTTGACTTTATAACTTGCAGTTTTGAATTTGTATCTCGCAATTCTGACTTTATAACTCGCAGTTTTGACTTTATAACTCGCAGTTTTAAATTTGTATCTCGCAATTCTGACTTTATAACTCGCAGTTTTGATTTTATAACTCGCAGTTTTGAATTTGTATCTCACAATTCTGACTTTATAACTCGCAGTTTTAAATTTGTATCTCGCAATTCTGACTTTATAACTCGCAGTTTTGACTTTATAACTCGCAGTTTTGAATTTGTATCTCACAATTCTGACTTTATAACTCGCAGTTTTAAATTAGTATCTCGCAATTCTGACTTTATAACTCGCAGTTTTGACTTTATAACTCGCAGTTTTGAGTTTGTATCTCGCAATTCTGACTTTATAACTCACAATTCTGATTTTATAACTCACAATTCTGACTTTATAACTTGCAATTGCATGTTATAAAGTCAGAATTGTGAGATAAAATTCTGAGAAAAAAGTCAGAGGTTATAACTATAATAACAGGCTATAACAGACTATAACTCACAATTCTGACTTTATAACTCACAATTTATATTTATATCTTGCTATTCTGACTTTATAACTCACAATTCTGACTTTATAACTCGCAGTTATAATAACTTTATAATATAATTCTGACTTTATAACTCACAATTTATGTTTATATCGTGCAATTCTGACTTTATAACTCGCAATTCTGACTTTATAACTCACAATTCTGACTTTATAACTTGCAATTGCATGTAATAAAGTCAGAATTGCGAGATACAATTCTGAGAAAAAAGTCAGAGGTTATAACTTTATAATAACAGGCTATAACAGACTATAACTCACAATTCTGACTTTATAACTCACAATTTATATTTATATCTTGCTATTCTGACTTTATAACTCACAATTCTGACTTTATAACTCACAATTTATATTTATATCTTGCTATTCTGACTTTATAACTCACAATTCTGACTTTATAACTCACAATTTATATTTATATCTTGCTATTCTGACTTTATAACTCACAATTTATATTTATATCTTGCTATTCTGACTTTATAACTCACAATTCTGACTTTATAACTCACAATTTATATTTATATCTTGCTATTCTGACTTTATAACTCACAATTCTGACTTTATAACTCGCAGTTTTGACTTTATAACTTGCAGTTTTGAATTTGTATCTCGCAATTCTGACTTTATAACTCGCAGTTTTGACTTTATAACTCGCAGTTTTGAATTTGTATCTCGCAATTCTGACTTTATAACTCGCAGTTTTAAATTTGTATCTCGCAATTCTGACTTTATAACTCGCAGTTTTGATTTTATAACTTGCAGTTTTGAATTTGTATCTCGCAATTCTGACTTTATAACTCGCAGTTTTGACTTTATAACTCGCAGTTTTGAATTTGTATCTCGCAATTCTGACTTTATAACTCGCAGTTCTGACTTTATAACTCACAATTCTGACTTTTTAACTAGCAATTTTAAGTTTATATCTCGCAATTCTGACTTTATAACACGCAATTGTGGGTTTATATCATGCACTTGTGAGTAAAATAGCCAGAATTGTGAGATAAAAAGTTGCAATTATACCTTTTTTTATTTTTTATTCAGTGATGGAAACAAACTTCCATAGAAATTTGAGTTTAATGAAGTAAAATTAAAATGAATTGAAGAACTGCCTGTTGAAGTTCTTTGAATTACACTTCATTAAATTACACTTCCTGTCATTCCAATTCAAAATATAATTTAACTTACTGTAGGGCGTGGACAATTTCAAATTCCAACTTATGAATTGAAAAGAAGTCAATTCTTAAATTCTGAATTTCGTCCAAACCTGCCAGCATTGTAATTACTCTAAAGGCATTCTTTCCTAAAATCCCGGAATGTGCTGGATAATGGTTTTTCCATTTGCAGACCAGACAGATGTTTCTAAGATGCTTGAGGCCAGATTGTGTCTGTTCTTTCCATATTTATGGCGGATCATACTTTTGCTAGATCATAATTACATATACTGATCAATGCCACATGCTCTTAACCTGTTCTAAAAAAAACTGTGAACAGTGCAAAAAATAAATAAATAAATAAATAAATCCCAAGTACTACAACAGTTTATCTTTGATGCTTAATTTGATTCAGTGAGTTTCTTGATTCAAATATTTTCTTCTCTATTTCGTGAGGCTGAATAGAGTTCATCTGTGTTGTCTTGCATGTAAAAATGATTGGAAGCGGAAGGTGTGCTGCTACAGCTGCTAATCCTGTTTACTCAGTAAAATAGAAGGTATGATACAATCTGCCTTTGATAAGAGTTACTTATTGATTAAGAGATCTGAATGAATTCCTGCACGCTCTGATCCTGTTGGCTAGTTGAGAACAGACGGCGAGAGTCCGCCCCACTGGTCAAGGGGACTCATGACATTAATTACACGCTCTGTTAACATTTGCCCCTAATGTTCAGTCTTTGTGGGGTTAACTCCTTCCTGACAGAGGAGAGAGTAATGGGGCTTGAGGGGTCTATTTTCCGCTAGTCGGCCATGACGGATGTTCCGTGTCCACGCCGCACCCTCTGTGTTTGTCTGAGGGCCGTGGTTAAGTGCAGTGCTCAGCGCACTGTATAGACCGAGTGGATCTGCCTCTCTCCAGGTGACAGGGAAAGGACTTCCGTCAAAGCCTCTGTTAGATCCAGCGCAGGATAAAAAGAAAGAGCTTTCACGGGCCAGTTCTTGGGTTTCTGCTGTTGTTTAGACCCTTGGAGAGACCGAAGGGGAGAAAGAGTGGAGATGGATGTGAGAAAGCATGCAGTGACAGGATATTCCCCTCCTTCAGTGAGCTGTAGAGTAAACACAGAGGAAGCAACAGGAAGCTTCTTAACGCTGTGTACAAGGCTGGACTCGTAACAGATGTCTTAAGAGGTGTATTGTACATAAGTAGACGTATCTCGAGGACCGTAGACCAGGTATTTGTTTAGGCTAACTGAAGCACCCTTGAGAGGGAGACTGTAACTATTTGTATCAACAAGCAGTCAGATTAACAGAAGTGGGAGAACAAAAATTCTAGGAAAATGTGGGGAGGTGTAACTGGGTTTTCAAACTTTTTGAAGCCACAGATCCAAATACATTGATCTCTTCTTCATAAAATTTAATGATAATGATAATTTCAAACCTATTTAAAAACCCTGCAAAAAGACAAAATATGAACCATTCTTCATTCTTCTTCAAAAGTAAAAAAAAAAAAAAAAAAAAAATGCAGGTGTAAAGTACAGTATGGCATATAAACTCAAAACACAGAATCCTAAAATACATCTGTACTGACTGAACATGAAATATCACACTCAGACACACACCTGGTTGATTCTGGGTGGTGCTCTGGGAAAAAAGTGAGCGTAGGTGGAGGCCCGGGGAGGTTCCTTAAACATAGACACAAACACACGCACACACACAGCATATCTGCAGACGCTTCTCTCTTTGTATTGAGAAGCGACACGCCAGGAAGTGTTCGCCCAAATCTGTTATGACACGCTCACCATGATGCAAATCCCACACACCCTAAAGAGGGGGGAAACAGCATACTTGCACCTTCATGAGGGCACACTGTGTCAGCGGGCCACACTTTAGCTTTACCACTCAAGCAGAAATGGAAGCTTTAAAAGGCATGATTCATATGCTTTTTCTTGGATGAAAATGTCATAGCCTATAACAGCCACTAAAACGTAATGTGCTTGGCACTCAGCTCGAGCTGTGAGCTTGTAGCTTCAATGAAAAGCAACAGTTTTCAATCATTGCCGCCCCTAATGAACTCATATCTAGTTGCATATGATAACGTTTCATATAGTTGTTATATTGTGAATTTACATGGTGTAATACAAGGAAAATGATTTGACAGCTGTATCATTTGACCTGGCAAGCTCCACAACACATGTTTGTTATTCTTTGGAGAAAGAGTTGTTTACACATTTTCCATTTAGGAGAGTACTTATATTTCATATAAGTGGTTTTTCTCATTACTACAGTATCACTCATACTTAGGGTAGGATTTTGTTCAAATCCCTAAATCTTAAGTATTAAATTTGGACTAGAATGGAAATCTTTTGGAAATCTATTTTCTAAATGATCTTACTGTGAACAATTCGTTCATGCATGCAAGTTTGATATTCCTGAATTTGTACTTTTTTTTTTTGTTTTATTTTGTTTTTAAATCAAAATTTTTAATCAAAAATATAACTTGTTCTTCTGATGAAACTTCTTCTCTATGGTGATACAAGCAGACTTGTCAAGCAGTCCGCCCCTTTCTTACAATAGACTGCAAGATTTAGATTGCATTTAGATCTGCCTCCATCCAATTAACAACTAATGGGTAGAACCAAGTCAAGCCCCACTTTTTGTTTTCTTTTTGACTGGGATGTACATGGAAGAAATTATCTGTTACTGTTACATCATGACTTTAAAGGATTAGTCCACTTTCAAATTTCAAATTTTCCTGATAATTTACTCACCCCCATGTCATCCAAGATGTTCATGTCTTTCTTTCGTCAGTTGAAAAGAAATTAAGGTTTTTGATGAAAACATTCCAGGATTATTAGTGGACTTCAATGGCCTCCAAACGGTTGAAGGTCAAAATGACAGTTTCAGTGCAGCTTCAAAGGGTCAAACTGTATATGCTTTATAAACACAAATGATCGCCTTGCACGTGCTTCCGCTTTCCGTATTCTTTTGTGTTTATAAAGCATATACAGTTGTATTTTTTTTCGAAAATGACCAATCGTTTCACTAGATATGACCCTTATTCCTCGTCTGGTATCGTTTGAAGCCCTTTGAAGCTGCACTGAAACTGTCATTTTGACCTTCAACCGTTTGGAGGCCATTGAAGTCCACTATAAGTTGAATAATCCTGGAATGTTTTCATCAAAAACCTTAATTTCTATTCGACTGAAGAAAGAAAGACATGAACATCTTGGATGACATGGTGGTGAGTAAATTATCAGGAAATTTTTATTTGAAAGTGGACTAATCCCTCACCATCTGTGCTATGGACATGAATGAAATCTCAAATCATGCTATTGCATTTGCTGCACAACTGCAATTTGCTGGAGTTCTGAAAACCTGAATATTGAGTTTTGAATTCTTCGGAATGAATCACACCCTCTTTATGGTGAGTTGTTACCACATGGGCGAAGGTATAGGATACCATTACTATAGACTACAAATCTTTTATATTCTCCAGTATAGCTCTGTTAAATTATTGTGATATCACAGTTGTCACTGTACACTTATCTGTTGTTAGAGGGAGGTTGGTGTTCGATGTTGGATGTATTTGTAATGTGTTGTAATCTGTTGATGTTTGCTTGTATTTGACAATTGCTGTTGTTGATGACTGAAGGGTGCCACAAATACAAAAAGATTTTCAGAAAGGACAATAAACAAAACTATAAACTAAACTAAAATGAGAGAAACATTCACACAGACCAGCACTGAAAGAAGGGCCATGTCTATGGAACAAAATACCATAAATACACATAATATCAGAATAACTTTATGATATTGTGGTGGGCTAGCAACCTTCCAGAAAAGCTAAGCAACTAGGGCTCGGATGACAAAATATAGATTAAAAGTCCTGTTTTTCGTGGTTTTTTGAAGCTTTGATTGTGTTTATAGTGTGCAATATAACATGTGTTCATGTTTCGCGTGTAAAAAACAGTATTTTTCACATAATTTACTTATCTGTATACCGCTGTTTCCACTGTCATAAAAACGGGCTGATGACTTCCTTGTTCTATGAAGTCCCTCCTTCAGAAATACGTAACGAGTTCTGATTGTGCCAGCGGTTCCTGTGTTGTGATTCGACAGCAGCTTAGCGCTCCTTGCCCGGAAAGGTCAAGCTTCTTACCATAACGTGGAGATGCACGCGCTCAGTGTTACTGTAAACATGTCTTTAATTTTACCCTATCAATTTGAGCCGGAATCAGACCCGGTGATTGAACTGCGGGATGAAAATAACAGCGTTTCGACGACATGGCGACAAGCACACTCTACAAACGCAACTCTTGTGTATTCCTGTGGGTGGAGGTTAGTAAAAAAACTGTTTTAGTGACGTCATTAAAGAAGGAAGTAGAGGGATGTAGTCCAAACTGGCCGTTCGATGTAGGCGAGTTCTGTTAAATAAAATATCTCGCTTGGCATTGAACTTTGACCTTTACAATTTTACAGATTTTATTTATACTCTAACAACAACATTACACACTAACTAAAGTTTGAAACATGGGATCACGAAGAACGGGACCTTTAATCAATTTTACTCTTCTTTTGGATGTTCAACTGATATCCATTCTTAAATCCCAAGATCATGTTTTCAAGTTACGATGAAAGTGTAAACTTGCGCCACGTCAGTTACACTTTTTCCGTAAGTTGAATAGGCAAGGTGTAGGACGTAGCGTAAGCTTTTTGAACTGCAAGTGTTTTACACTTTTGTACATTGTATACAGAAGGCGATCTAGCAGAAGCTAGATATTTTACTTCATAACATGTTAAATATGGATATTTCTTTACACAAATGCATCGCTTCATTTCAGAAGACCTTTATGAACCCTCCGGAGCCGTTTGGAGTACCCGGATGGATGGATGTGGATGGAAGAACTTTATTCAGCTCATACTCGTGAACCCTGTTCACTGCCATTATAAAGCTCAAATGCGTCAGGATATTTATTAATATTTCTTGGATTGTGTTCATCAGAAAGAAGCAAGTCATATACACCTAGAATGGCTTGAGGGTGAGTAAAGCTTGGGGTAATTTTTATGTGAAAGTGAACTAATCCTTTAAGGGAAATGAACATGAATCAATCATCTCTTTCTCTTTACTACTATTATAGCACAAAAAACATGAATGAACATCAGAAAGTATGTTGAAACATATAGAACGAGTTTTTGAAATGTATCACGTCTCATGTAATCGCTCAATCAGTGTTTCAACCGCAGAAAGACATCAATAAAACAGCTTGTAAACAATGTCACACAACATTGTATTTAACTTAGGAAAGCCATACCCAGACCTATGTGAAACCTAATAGAAACATGCTCAAAAACACTCAGAAGACCATAGGAATTGCAACATGCTAAGAACCATTTCAGACCACCATAGCAACACAACAACACACAAAACATCCAAAACACCACAGTAACGACACACATATAAAAAGAACACCATAACAACATGCTAAAAAATATTCAACATACTAAAATGCTTTAAATCACCTTAGTAATGCAAGTTATAAACTATTCACCACCCACAATGTCATGGCACTGTACCAACGACATTTGCAGGGTCAAGCACCATTCACCCGAAATCTAGTTATTTACATGGTTTGTTGTTCTATAGGAAGTGAATTGTAGAGAAATAAGTGTAAGCTGCCTCTTGAACTATTTTTAACTTTTCCAAAGGGTTGTTTGGACATCACATCTGGTCGGGTTTAGGGGCATAGAGCAACTCTCTGAACCTGTGTTTGTGTATGTATGTAAGTGTGTGCGTGTATGTGTGAGCATGTCCTGCCTCCAGTAAGAGTGGAAATCGTCCATCAGGATCAGAGACCAATAGTAACATGCATACCCGCCTGGGGGACAGTGTAACTCAATCCAGAGCAAACAATGACAGCTAAAGGAGTTGAACATTTCTGGCCCTCATGTGGCTGGGGCCTGTTCGTGGGGCTCTGTGTTGATGCACGCTATGATAGTCAGTCCTCCTACACTGATCAATGCATGGACAGGGAATCCACCTACAAGCGGGAGGATCTTGGAATCAATTTCAATAATATGAATTTATGCCAAGTTCAAATTTTTGTAATTTTCCAAATCCGGAGGGCTTGTATGCGGCTTGAACCTACCCACTCAATGAACCCATTAAAAGGCAAATGTCCTAAGTCTCAGAAACGTGGTAGCTAATGTTTAAGGCCCAAGCGATGAAAATGTATAATTGATAGTAGTACAAAATACAGTGGCTGTGATGTGTTTTTGTTTTTTTTTTTATCTAAAAAAATATAGAACATAACATTAAAATAATTAAAATAATAAAAAATGATATTCTTTAGCTTACATATACACACATTTAATACTACTGTCCAAAAATGTTTGAAAGAAGTATCTTTAAAATATTTTTTTTTTCTATTTTAACATATTTAAAAATTTTAAATTTATTCATGTGATGGCAATGCTGAATTTTCAGCATCATTACTCAGTCTTCAGTGTCACGCGATGCTCAGCATTGAAAATAATAAGGAATGTCTCTTATTATTAAAAATGTTGAAAACATTATATATCCAATTTTTTGTGGAAACAGTGACACCCTTTTTTCAGGATTTATTGATGTTGCATGTTTTGATAAATATTTACATGCATGTGTGTGTGTATTTATACAGTATATACATAATAAATATACACAGTACACACACATATATTATGCAAACACAGATTTTTATTTTGGATGCAATTAATCATTTGACAGCACTAATGGACAAAATGGACAAAACATGATAAAAACTTGCAGCTCTGCAATTGAAAGTGGCTCATACACACACCGTCATTTATCTTGAAATTATATGATTCAGTTTTTGTCTTACGATTGGCTCTTCTGTGGACTTAGATGCTTTTGATGACAAAAGGAAGTGTAGTTTAGCAGTTTCTGCCAATGAACTGGTATTTCTGAATGAGCTGACGCTGGGATTTTGATATTGAGCGAATGCTCTCCGCACATAGTATAGGCTATGTTTATCAAATACCTTCGCTTCAAATCCCAGCGTCAGCTATAACAACCTCAACTCTTCTGGGAAGGCTTTCCACAAGGTTTAGGAGTGTGTTTATGGGAATTTTTGACCATTCTTCTAGAAGTGAGGTCAGGCAGTGACTCTAATTCATCCCAAAGGTGTTCTACTGGGTTGAGGTCAGGACTCTGTGCAGGCCAGTCAAGTTCCTCCACACCAAACTCACTCATCCTTGTCTTTATGGACCTTGCTTTGTGCACTGTTGCACAGTCATTTTGGAACAGGAAGGGACCATCCCCAAACTGTTCCCACAAAGTTGGGCGCATGAAATTGTCCAAAATGTCTTGGTATGCTGAAGCATTAAGAGTTCCTTTCACTGGAACTAAGGGGCCAAGCCCAACCTCTGAAAAACAACCCCACACCATAATCCTCCTCCAACAAACTTTACACTTGGCACAATGCAGTCAGGCAAGTACCGTTCTCCTGGCAACCTTCAAACCCAGACTCGTCCATTGGATTGCCAGACAGAGAAGTGTGATTTGTCACTCCAGAGAACACGTCTCCACTGCTCTCTAGAGTCCAGTGCTTTATACCACTGCATCTGACGCTTTGTATTACACTTGGTGATGTGAGGCTTGGATGCAGCTGCTCGGCCATAGAAACCCATTCCATGAAGCTCTCCACACTGCTCTTGGCTAATCTGAAGGCCACATGAAGTTTGGAGGTCTGTAGCTATTGACTCTGCAGAAAGTTGGTGACTTCTGCGCACTGTGTGCCTCAGCATGCTCTGACCATGCTCTGTGATTTTACGTGGCCTACCACTTTGAGGCTGAATTGCTGTTGTTCCCAATTGCATCCACTTTGTTATAATATCACTAACAGTTGACCGTGGAATATTTAGTAGTGAGGAAATTTCACATATTTACTTATTGCACAGCTGGCAACCTATAACGGTACCACGCTTGAATTCACTGAGCTCCTGAGAGCGACCCATTCTTTCACAAATGTTTGTAGAAGCAGTCTGCATGCCTAGGTGATTGATTTTATTCACCTGTGGCCATGGAAGTGATTGGAACACCTAAATTCAATGATTTGGAGGGTCGTCCCAATACTTTTGACAATATAGTGCATAGCATATTATATATATATATATATATATATATATATATATATATATATATATATATATATATATATATATATATATATATATATGGGTTTCGAAGACCCCACAACATGATTAGAATCATAGCTACTGTTGGTAGTCAAATATGTAATAGAGTATTTATCATGCCTATGCATGAGCACTATATTATAAATGCTAGACATGTCACTAGACATTTGAGTCCCGTCAGACAGGAAAATCAAACGCTGAGCACTTGAGAACATCAGCTTTAGCGCTTGAGACTCTCCACACAAACCACTTTCTTTTTATGACACCACAACGTCTACAAATAACCCTTTAATTCCTCAGAAAGATATTGTCATCACTTTCTATCCAGTGACCTCATCCTTTTATCCCCACTTTTGGACTTTATTGAAAGTGTGAGGGTGTTTCCAGAGACTAATTATGAGAATGGGAGACGTAAAATAAAAACGGAGAAGTTAAGCTGCATGTGTTTTTCCTGTTTCTAACTGACACACAAACCCCGTCTGCCATTGCGCAAATGTAGAAATCGTAGCTTGTTTTAGCATGATATCAATAGCTGGCTACCTCAGGACAGTTTGTGGTCTAAAGCTGGGCAGGGAAAGTGATGGAGAGTGTCACTTGTAGATGGTGGTGTAAAAAGGTCCCCAGATGTGACTGCAGAGGAGTGGCAAAGCCAGACAGTCCCTCAGTCATCTTGTTACACAGCCCTGACGCATGTGGTACGCATTAGAGCTTCACGCTAATTGAAACAAATGACTGCGGGAGAAATGCACTCTGCTATCACTTTAAAAGCATGCCTGAGTCGTGTGTGTGTGTGTGTACTGTACATTGCTAAGGTAACATGAGGACTAGCTTTAAAGGCATGAATCACTGGAAACAGCCATTTTTGCTTGTCTAAGATGATCTCCTGCTTCTACACTGTGCTAATAACTGAATCACTGAGTAGAACATGAACTAAGCGGTTTGAAGTTCATTTATAGACACAGAAAACAGCTCCGTCACCTCGTTCCTGTCATACGGGTGGGCCCCTTTATGTGTGGGGGGTCCATTAACGTTCTGGAGGATCCTGCATATGCACCACATGCGCTCGTCTGGAGATAAGAAAAAGTGCCACCAAAGACGAACTGAAACGCTGATGTTAGTGCAGAAAATGACAACGACTGACATATCAGCTTTCAAAAATCAATAGAAAAATGTAACCTTTCACGCATTCCTGCAATGCATTTTTTCCAAAATGTAGTTTGTTTAAGACTCAAAATTCAGTCACACTTTTCTCAATAAGCCAGGCTGTAACAACGGGTTGCTTCAAACGTGCTGATAGTGATGCACTAACAGTTCATCAGCAGGAAATCAAATAAATAGGACTTCCCTGGCTGATTCATGTTCCCTCATATCTGATTTCACTGTGAAGTACTCAACGACATGAAACGTAACTTACAGTAACACGAGAAGCCTCTTCAACAGTTGATCTCCTAAAACAGAGAACACCACCTGCTCCCCAGCATGAAGAAAGAGGAAGATGAAAGACTTTGAATCTATGAAATTATAAATAAATAATTGATGTTGTTTCTGTCATTATCATTTTAAATGTAGAATTGCAAATAAAAACAACAATAATATTAATTAATGATGATGATAATAATATATTAATATAAATATATATATATATATTACATGATTAGGCGATTAATTAATCTAATCAATCGCACATCAATTTTGGCTGAGAAATTACCACCAAAAGATACATAGAATTTTTTACACATGAATTTTTGGACCATAAGGTTGAGTAAATGATGACTCATTTCTTTAATTATTATGGAAATATTATATATATATATATATATATATATATATATATATATATATATATATATATAAAATTTTATTTTATTTTTATTTTTTTCCAACAAAAAAAAACAAAAAACGAGAGCGATTAGAGAGCAGACAGCTCTGTTTGCTTTTGAATTGCTTTGGCTGTATTTTGATGTCATACACCGATTGGTCTGTGTAGCGCTGCTTCAAGTCTAACAAGCCTTTTATGAATGGTCTGCTGAATCATTGCTTTCACTCCATTCATTCAAAATGTTAAAAAAAATAGCACAATATAACATCTTATTTACTGAACTGTTGTATAAAATCAGTATTGCATTTGCACCCGTTATATAGCCTCGGCTATGGGACAAAAACAGCACTAGTGTAACATTGCACTCATTACTTTAATTTTTATAGGCTTCATTGCACAATGAGTTGTGGCCCTAGATCATATTTGTCATCAATCAACTGTAGCCTATGTAACATCAGATGATCTATACATAGGTGTAGGGTGGGAAAAGTGCATTGAATGTGTTAAAAATGTTTAACACGTTACTTTTTACCGAAATTAATTCATCTAATTAATGTGTCAAATTGCTAATCATATATATATATAATCTAATTAATTGCAAAAATGCAGAATTGCCTAATAATTCTAATTATTATTGTTATTGTTGTTAATTGTAGTAGTAGTAATAGTAGTTGTTGTTGTAGTAGTAAAAATGCAGAGTGGCAAAATCCAAACAGGTTTCCCAGAACCATCCTACCGCCCCTTTCGCTTTGCCAACAGTCAACTGTTGTTTAGACAAACAGATAGTTGTCATGCCATTAGCTGTGCCAAGGTAGACAAATCAGACTACTCAACAAACACAACAATGTTGCAAATGCGACAGTGGTTGCCCTCCTCAGGAGGTCGAGCTACAAATAACTACCTGTTTGTAAATTGGGATAGGAGGTATTTTAACATAGAAAAATTATCTTTATGGATCAAACTAAACTTGTTTAGTTTGATCCACAGCTAAACCAGTTATAGATCCATTCCCCTGTCACAAGACAACACCCTATTCAATCCAACCTTGGATATATGGTACAAAAACAAAACAAAAAGAAAAACGTCTTCGATGTATAGCCTCAAGCCACACATCAATCCAAGCTGCTTCGTAAAGCTCTCACATGCACACAGGACAGCAATTAACATTCTTGAAAATTGCATATTTAATTAAGGTAAACCGATACAGCCCCAGGGACCGCAGGGTCAATCGATGCATGTGGAACGCACGAAAGCTGGTCTTTAAGAGAGCCTGCGCTCCTGCCTTCACAAACATGCACACACTCCAGAATCTGTGTTCCAGTTAAGAGGCTGAAGTCATCAGACGAGGGTGTCTCTGGAAATCTGTAGTTGTGTTTAAAGCCGCACCCCTGGCATTCTGTCTATACAAGTTTAACACACCACCCCAAAAATAAAGAATTGTTATGGAGGGGATTTTCTAATACTCTTTACCCTCAAAGAAAAAGCAGCACGCTCTGCGGAATCCAGTCGCCCACGCACTCAGTCAGGACACTTGATTCCAATTAGATATTTTCTTTACTTTCTTGTTCTAGCCTGTCTGGGCCTCTAGACTCCAACCCTCCCTCGTTCTTTTTCTGACACACATCGACTCCCTCCCGCTCTTATTTTCAGACCTTTTCTTTCTATCGCTCTCCCTCCCGTCTCTCTCATTGAGGGTATCATTGTCCAGATCAATCAACTATTCATTACTGCCTACATTTAGAAGGCAAGAATACGCTTAGCTCATGTTCGAGACTGTGAATGTGGGTTTGTGGGCCCTCAACGTTACAGGAAACAAAACAGCTCTCCCATACATCACCCATTTGACTCCATTATTACACTGTGACAAAGGAAGGGAAAGGGAACGAATATCTCATACTGGCACAGTGAATTACATGCGCTTCCTCTTTCACATCAACCCAGACTGGGCCATAAAGAACAGCAGTAAACAGCTTAGAAAAACAACTTGGAATTGTTTCTTTGATAATAATAAAAGAGTGCAGCTTTCCTTCCTTGTGGTGAGGTTATTTATTAGTTTAGGTTGAAGAGGATCTTTGTCTGCGGCCGCGTTTGGGCTGTAGCTATGACAGCATGGGCACATTAGACATACAACACTTTTGCAAAGAATGTGAAAAGCATGTAATTACCCATCCAAACACTGATTACTGTAATTAAAACATTTAGCCAGCCTTTGGAATACATTTTTCATTATCTTGTTTGTTCTTTTCTTTCTCAGGATAACACTCTCAAGGCATATTTGCGACACTAGTACTACGAGAATGAAAATTACAGCGATAACGGAGCAAAATTACATTTATGCAGTCTTGATGTTTAAAAAAAAGTTAATTCATTACTTCTGCTGAACACAAAGAAAGATAATTGGAAGAATGTCAGTAACCAAACAGATCTCGCTCCCCATTGACTACCACAGTAGGATAAATAAATACTATGGTAGTCAAAGGGGGGGGCGAGATCTGTTTGGTTACTGACATTCTTTCAAATATCTTCCTTTATGTACAGCAGAACAAAGAAATTCATACAGGTTTGGAACTACTTGAGAGTGAGTATCCCTTTAAGAGACCTTACTAAATAAAATCATCCATTTGACAATGTTGGTCTATAGATAAAAAATAATGCTACTTCATTGCTTGGGCTGTCAATCAAGTACCAAATGTAAACCACTACTATTTACATATGCTATTTTATGCTAAATTAATTCAAAAAATGGGGGGGAAATGGAAGACATATTTTTGACAGAACCATGTGGATGAAAATTATAGCATTAACAGAGACAAATTACAGAGCAGTCTTATACGCTGAACTAATCACGTATATTTGCTAGGAAAAACCACAAAATGAAGATCATTCAAAAGACATTTGGGGGAATGATCAAATAGATTACCGTTTTATTTGGGGTTAGGGTTAGGGTTAGATATTTTTTTATTGTACATAAGTGCCTATTTAATTTAAAATTAACAGCCCTTTTGTTACATTAGTTTACGTCTGCAAGTTTGTGTTTCACAATAAAAGGTCAAAATGTGCTCACACGCATTGTTATAAAGCACAGCGCTGATGATGTGGATCAGCGTGTGAACACGATCCTCTCTGTGCTCCAAAAAACATTGTCCTCTCACGAACTGGGATGCCTGGAATGTGTGTCCATTTATTTAGAACACCAGAGTGCAATTACGACTTGAGAGGAGGAGAAAGAAGGAATGGAAATAGAGGACAAACGAAGGGCACAGATTTGTTATTGCCATCTCTGAAAACCACAGAGAAGATTAAGCATCCTCGGTTATTCTCTCTGCGTGATTTAAAAGACTCTAAAGCCTTGAGTTTTTCTAGCACAGCCCCAATAAATAAAAAGCACATAAAGAGTTTGCTGTTAAAGCCAAACCAGATCAGTACAGATATTATGAAGTGTATAAGAAAACACAATACCCTCCTTCCACACGCAATTATCCTCGAAGATTATTTCCCAAATCATTAGAAGTATCATTGTGATGTTCTAAATCAAACTGCAGCAAAATATTAGATTTATCAGAGATTCCTGTTTGCTCTCAGGCAAAAAATTCATCAATTTTGATGCTTGATAAGGTGAGCATGTGGGTGGTGATTCGGATGAGACAGGAAATCACGTAAAGGTTTAAGTTTGTTTGTAAATATTTGTTATATTGTGTGTAAAGGATAAGTAGAGGAAGCAAATTTTGAATGTTCCCAGGCTTACAAACACGCACATGCACAAGTACAATCTTGCACAAGTACAATCTTACAAATCTTTTCCTGCCCTGAACAGATTTGTCAGGTCACCATATTAAGCAGCTTACTTTGAGAAATGATGCCTATTCTCATGGTCAATTAGAGCTGAGGAATTAACAGCATTTGTATTGATGATTATAGGGAAGTCATATCACCAGTACAGCATGTATGCGATTAGGTAACCATGGACAGCTGGGAACGTATTGACCGTCTAAAGGTCATGCGTCTCAGGGGGCTTTAGGAAGCAACTCTGATGAGGCAGATGGCCCCTATCCGGACAAACCTATCATCCAAGTTTCCCTACTGCTGCTGAAAACACCAATATTGCTGGTCACCAGTATATATTGGGTTTTTGATGCTGGTCATGCTTGTAGACTGGCTTACCAAGCTAGACCAGCACAAGCCAGAATTAACAAACTTTAATCAAAGCTGTCAAAACAGGTCTTTTCAGCATGATGATCACAATAATATGATACCTGTACTTAATAGTATAAGTACCCCTTAATACTAAAATACGTACAGTATAATTAATTTGTTATTTTATTCAAAATTAATATTCCCAATACTTTACATATTGTTTCCCTATACTTACATGTACTTACTTTATAGGTACACTATAATTTTTGAAAGATACGCTGTAAATTCGCATTTGTAATTATGCAGTACTTTCCAGGCTGTAATCTAAAGCGTTACCCAAGAAATTTTGAAATCATCATCTTTTCCTCCAATTTTTTCCCATCATAATGTGGAAACAAGACATGCTCACACTTAATAACCCACCAGAATGCCAGTGTACAAGCTGAGGAACATCAACAGGGAACATTCAACTGCCAATTGGTTTTGTTTAAACTGTTTATGACCTTTATCTTATAAAAGCAAGGAAGTTGCAAGGCCTTACACGTTGATCAGTTATTAAGTATAATTGGTGTAAGATCTGAACACAATCACTGGCAGACTGAAAACATGAGGACATATGATGGAACTTCATTGGCTTCTAAAATGGCTTTGATCCAGAAGTGGCTGTATGGATCTTGAATAGATTCATTTTCAAGCACTTCTACAGACCTTACATTTTTTTCTGCAAGCCCTCCCAGAAAAAACTACCCCCCAGATGTCCGAAACGTATGTCTCGGTTCTTCCACCCCTCCCCTCTATGAGGGAAAAGCTACTGCTCACCTGAGAGATAGTCATTCATCACAGCAGTGCTACAGAACAGACATATGTGCACAAACAAGCTCCTTCGGCTGTGAAGAAGGAAACATTCAATAAGTTAAAAAACTCATCTTGCAGTCAGCATCCCCGACAAATCCATCTGACCCAGGGAGCCGAAATGCATCTGTACCTCTTTAATGGACAGAGCAGATGGCTGAAGCTACTGAGCTACACATGTTTATAGCAGCAAAGGTAACCAAAACCACATATTTAAGGCAGAATTTCAGGTTTTACATTGCAACTAGAGATGCACAAATGTATTGGCCAATAATTGGTATCGGCTGAGAAAATCAATTATTTTCATTATTGTTTATTGTTTAAAAACAGCCAATGATCAGAGCAGATTATATCCTGTCAATCAAAAAGAGGTGGAAAAAAGTTTTGAAGAAAGGTTTTGAGTGTAATTATTATTTCTGAAACTAAATATTGGTTGAATATAATAGCTCTGTTGTTAATTTTAACCTCTAATATTCTAGTAATGTACCAACTGAGAGGGTTCCCCATACAATTGACAGCATTACTTGGGAGAGGATTTTTTTTTTTTTTCTTTAAGAAAATCAAACTCTGGGTACCGGCAGCCTCTTCTGAATAATGGGCTATCGGTATCGGCAGAGAAATTTTGCATTGCTGCATCTCTAATTATAACTAAGTTTAAATATACATATTTATATAGAATTATTATTTATATCTATTTAAACACATAAGCATCAATGCAATAACACACAAGAATAAAATATATAAAATACATGTTTGGTGGATGAGTTATGAGGTAGTACCCTGTGTTCTCACCTTGGAGTCTGCCGACTGTGACTTCAGAGCAGCAGATGTGTCAGACACAACCATCTTTCTGATGGGGGTCAAGGGAGGGGCCAGGGACGTTCCCCTTGGACCTTCTAACCAGTCTATCATTAAAGAAGGAAACTAGGATCACTATGGCACACATGAGCACATTCCTAGTCTTTTACTAATTTGTTAAAACTGGCACACCGCAGATCCTTGACAGAAAAAAAGCTCATTAGAAGGGAGGGTGGAAAATAAAAATATAATACTTCATATGCCGTGCCTCAAGAAAAGAACTGATCTGTTTCAAAACCTAGTGAGCTGCCTACATTACGTAGGCAGTATTGTTCTAAGCATGTTCCTGAAATAATCCCAAAATGCACTGTCAAGCTCATTTCAAACATTACAATAAAAAAAATAGAATATAAATATATGATAAAAATGGAGCATTCCAATTTCACTTGTAGATGTACACTTCGAGTGGAGTTAACCTATGGCAAATTCAATTGAATGCGTATGATTTGGAAAAGCACACACCTCTCAATAAAAGGTCTAACAGCTGAAAATGCATGTCAGAGCAAAACCAAGCCATGAGGTCAAAGGAACTGCCTGTAGGGCTCAGACACTGAGAAATTGTGTATCAAGACAGATCTGGCTACTAAACTAATTTGGCTGTATTGAAAGGTTCACAGAAGCATGTAACCTCAATAATCCTTAATGGAAGGACTTTGGAACAACCAGAACTCTTCCTAGAGCTGGCCTAGCCAAACTGAGTAACTGATGGAGAAGGGCCTTGGTTAGAGTGGTGACCAAGAAGCTAATTGTCACTGATCTGGGCTTTATGACCAGACTCAAGTTTCTCCTTGCTGAGGACACATGAAAACCCACTTGAAATTTGCAAAAAAACAAAAACAAAAACAAAAAAAACACCTAATGGACTCTATCAGACTGTGAGAAACAATATTCTCTGGTCTGATGAACCTCAGTTCCAAGCATCATGTCTGGAGGAAAGCAGGCACTGCTCATCACCTGCACAATACCATTCCAAAACTAAAGTGTGGCGGTGGCAGTATCATGCTGTGGGGGTGGTTTTCAGTGGCAGGGACTGGGCGACTCGTCAGCGTAAGAGGAAAGCTCAACGCAGCAAAATATAGAGTTAGCCTTAATGGAAAACCTAGAGCATTAAGAACATTGGACTGCACAGAAGGTTCGCCTTCCAACAGGACAATGACCCCAAACACACTGCTAAGACAATGCAAGAATTGCTTATGGACAACCCTGTGAATGCCCTTGAGTGGCCCTGGCCAGGGATGGACTGGGACCAAAAATCGGCCCTGGCATTTTGGCTCAGACCGGCCCACCACCACCACATAAGATCACAACGCAGCATTATATCCAACAAGCTATGGTAAACAAGCTAGGTAACATTATAATCGCTAAAATAGCGGACTCACGGGAAAAAATCAACAGTTATCATCTTTTTTTGTTGTTGTTGTTATGACTAATTAAAGAGAAAATAATCACTTCATCCGATGTTTTTGAATAAAATAGCCTTGACAGCCTACTTACTGGAGCTCATCTGTCTGTAGAACTGTTCTCTCCCGCCGGTGGATCAAACCACTTTGAGGCAAGGGAGGGGTGACTCAAAATGTTTCTAAACTTAAAACGCCCGTTTGCGTTTGTATTGCTTTACTACTTATAATTATTTTAAGTTTATATAATTTATGCACAATACTTAGCGTGGTTATTATATTTTTTGGGGGGACAGCACTCAGGGGGGGTTCTGACCCCCCTTTCCTACAAAAAGAATTGGGCCGCCGATCTAGGCCTACCACTTTCACTTTCATTTTTTTTTTGCGACCGTTGGCCCCAAAAAGCACGTCAGCCCACCGGGAAAGTGCCCGGTATGCCAGATGGCCAGTCCGCCCTGGCCAGAGCCACTGTTTGAATCCAATCAAACATCTCTGGAAAAACTTGAAAATGTCTGTCCACTGATGATCCCCATCCAACCTGACAGAGAGTGAGGGGATCTAAGGAGAAGAATTGTAGAAAATCACTAAATTCAGAAGTGCAAAGCTTGTCACATCATACCCAAAAAGACTTAAGCTGTAAAGGTGCTTTAAATAAGTACTTAGTTAAGGGTTTGAATACTTGTGCAATGTACTTATTTAAGTTTTTCCTTTTTAATATATTTGCAAAGTTATCACAGATAAGTGCATTTGAGGGGCAAGTGGTGTTGCTGCCAACTCTGTTCACACTGTCTTTATGATTGACAACCGTATTTCGTACTTAAAGGTGTGAATTTCAAAATGTCCCGTTCAAAAAGCAACTTACAGCAGTGTCTCAAATACTGTCTGTATCAATGGGTAGTTAAGCCAAACGTAATATCAAAGATGGCAACATTCATAAAACTGAAAAGTCTCATCACTTTTGACATGACAAGAGTCCAATTGAGCTGTGCGTTCATCCGTCAAATCTTCATTAACTGACAGCAGGTGGAGAACTGAGCATCTGAGTCGTGTGTAGAAGACAAAACTGACAGGAGCAGCTCCGGTGGAGAACAGCGACTGGATCTAAACCCCTCAGATGACACACTGCTCATATCTCTATCGCTGTAAGTTACCAAATCAACACAACACACAGCAGACATGAGTTTGTGAGGCGCAGAGCAGCTCTCTCGCACTGAATGACAGACAACTAGTTGTCCGGTCCGGTTCTGTTCACACAGCGCAACCGTATTTTGCTGCTGTGTGAAGGTGGAGTGTTTAGAATGCTGCTTTAGATGGCAGCTGCCTGTATGTTTTCATCAATTGATTACAAGAATCAAGCCTTCAAACACAACAACAAAAGCAATTTTTTTCCTTTAGCAAAGAACGACTGCGCCTTGATAGCCAACGCTCTCTGTCAACATGTTATGGGCCTACTAATGCAACTGTATAAATTAAGATTATGAAAAAATTATTCTGCTATGTCTAACAATTAAAGACACTCATGTGTGGCTTTCCAGGGCAGGCAGCCAGGCTCTTGCCGGCACCAGTCCTGGCACTCTTTCATTCTTTGCGAGCGCCTGTATTCGTCCTCCCTAAAACATTTTTATCAGGAAGGAATGTGCGAATGAGCCACAGAAATCTGTCTCCACAGAAGGCAGTTTTCTGAGGTCGATTTCTTCTTAACGTCTAATGAAGATGCTCATGTGTTAATTCTTGTCAAAAGAAATGTGCAATACACTTCTGTTGAAGTTTTATGAACCTACAATACTGAGTTCATCCCAGAAGACTAACACCACCACCAATCCTCAATTGGCTTTCACACCACAGTCAGAACATGAATATCAATGTATCAGATCATGGTGTCAAGTTTTAAGCCCAAAGTCCAAAAAACAACAAAATCCTTTGGCCGTGGCACATATATGTGATCTCATTACGCATTCACAGGGAAGCACGGCAGCACTGGTAAATCAGTTTTTATGTATATGTCTAAGGTTTGCCAAGCTGTTTGAGATACCATGTCTGAAAAAGCACTCCACACCTCAGCGGGAAACCCTAACTGATGTTTAATTCTTGGGTTTTGTGGGTCAGGGTCGTACCTCCCTGTAGGATCTGGCAGCTGGGGTTGGCAGCGGGCCAGAGGAAGGTGGTTTCAACACGGGTCCGCCGCCAGGCTTACCACTTCAATCACATTCCGCCAGTCGCTTAACACCCCACGACAGCTGACATACACCATACTGCTCTCTGAAGCAGCGGACACTTCTGAGACCTTCTTCTGCAGTACCTGCAATACAGATATGACAAGTCTTCCATGTTTTTCCATAGAGGATATTTGTTAGGGATAATAATATAATATAATATAATATAATATAATATAATATAATATAATATAATATAATATAATATAATATAATATAATATAATATAATATAATATAATATAATATAATATAATATAATATAATATAATAAATATAATATAATATAATATAATATAATATAATATAATATAATATAATATAATATAATAATTTATGCATTTAGCAGATGTCCAAAGCAACTTACAAAAGAGGAGAAAAAGCAATTTGTCAAAGAAATGAGCATCAACTATAACATCAAAATAATTATAAATATCTTTCATACTTACTAAATTTTGTGAAAAATTTTGTAAAAAAGCTAATGACAGAAAAATGGCCAATATACAGTTTTTTTTTTAATTCGCTTTGGTACTATTTTCACAAGTAAGGTGTACATTTCCAAAACTCTTAGTACTAATCTCACAACAGATCATCAAACGTGCACTTTTTTCAAACATTTCGGCATACTCAACTCAACTCAATTTTTATTTGTAAAGCACTTTCAAAACCATAAAAATGGACCAAAGTGCCAAAGTGCTGTCCATAAATTTTAAACTTTTCATGGACCAAAGTGCCAAAGTGCTGTCCATAAATATCAAACTTTTCATTTTCAATTGTGTTAGTATAACACACAAAATCAGAAAGTATCCTTTACACAACACAAAATAAGTGTTTCATCTATATAAATGTTTTTTTTTTTGTTTTGTTTTTTTGTCAAATTTGTCTATTATTTAATCCAACTGAACTTAATGATTAATCAATGGATCATTTGGTACATCTATAGATTTCTATAGACATTGATTCTATAGGCATAGTTTCTATAGAAATTATTTGCAATTTCTGATATGGATAATCAAATGTAATGAATTGTAAGCAGTTTGTCTTAATTGTTCACAATTTTCAAAGTGTGTGTGTGGTCCTGCAACACTGCATTGTGAACCAAATGTCCCAACAAGGATGGTTCACAATGAGGAAAACAACATATAAATCACATGAAATTGTTATTATTATTTTTATAAAATGTAAAAATGCAGAAAGTTTTCTGTGATGGGTACATTTAGGGGTAGGGTTAGGATAGAATATACAGTTTGTACAGTATAAAAATAATTACGCCAAAATGAAGAGTCCCCGTAAACCACATATACCAACGTAACGTCTTTAAGATCAGTTATAGATTCAGTCATACGGTACAGTGAGAACATTTACTGTATTGGCAGCAAACTCTGTTCTACACAAAACCTCATGAACCTCATCAAACACAATCACACCTTTTGATAACACAATGAATAGATACTATTACAAACATTATGGATTTTATGTCAATTATGTAATTTAGTGTCACAGACACGTCAGGTTCCACCTCACTTCAGTACCTGCGCACCCAATCACCAGCATACTAATCACCGCCACCTGAAGCTCATCACATCAGTCATCAACACCAGCACTTAAACCCCACACTCACACACACTCACTGTCCGGTCTCGTTTGTGTTACACCAGTTGTAAACTTACCTCAAGGACTCCCAAAGCGATACTTACCCAGCCTCATCATCTCCTTCGTCTCCATTGTCTCCAGTCTCCTCGTGTGTCTACCTGCCAGTGTGTGTGAGTGTTTCCATCCACCTTCTCCAGCGTCTCCATCTTCATTCATCTGCAACACCAACAAGGACAGTATTATCTCTCATTCCACCTCTGAGATCTTCCACCACTTCATTCATCACCCGTTTTGCTCTGCTGTTTGCCCAATAAACATCTTAACTGCTTTTATTCCTGCCTCCGGTGTCTCTGTCATAACAGAAGACCGGAGCATAACAGCTAAGCATCAGCATGAGCCAACAGGACCCCTTTCAGGAGCTCGTGGACGTTTTACGTCGAGCACTCACCTCACAACCACCATCACCATCACCAGCACCCACCGCCGCTGCCGCTTCCGCATCCACCGCCACGGCTGCTTCTCCAGTTTTCACCGCCAGTCCCATGGCCAAACCGGCGCCCTACTCTGGATCGGCGGAGGAATGCAGCGGATTCCTTCTGCAGTGTGAGTTGGTTCTGGAGATGCAACCGCACCTCTACCCCACCGACACGGCTAAAATAGCGTTTATAATATCACAACTGCAAGGTAAGGCCCTTCTATGGGCGGATTCTCTCTGGACTCAAAGAAGCTCTGTCGTTAAATCATACCCTGCATTCGTCTCTCACTTCAGAGAAGTCTTCGGAAAACCCCTAACCGACTCGTCTACTGGTGAGAAATTGTACAACCTTAAACAAGGAAATAAGAGTGTTAATGATTATGCCTTGCAGTTTCGAACGCTAGCCGCAACCAGTGGTTGGAACGAACAAGCCCTCATCACCACCTTTCGACAAGGGCTGGAGCCCAACGTGCGGTTGCATCTCGCTGCATACGAGGACTCCCTAGGACTCGAACGCTTCATCCAACTCGCCATCCGCGTGGGTTCTCGTATGCAGTCGTGCCTCCTAGAGCACCAGAGCCAGCCACCAACCACCACACTCCTCCGTCGGTTCGAACCCGTCAGCTCCCCAGAACCAGCAAGTGAACCAATGCAAGTGGATAACTCCCGCTTATCTTCTACAGAAAGACAGAGACGGCTGACCCTGAATCTATGTCTATATTGTGGTTCTCCTGGGCATGTAATCTCCACATGCCCAATTCGTCCTCCTCGACCCGTGGTGAGTGCCATCATTCCCTCAATCCAAAAAATGAAACCACTCACTACTGTAGTAAACCTTACTGCGGCTAATGCTTCTATTTCAGTGGTGGCGCTCCTCGATTCAGGGTCAGCAGGAAATTTCATCTCCGGCGCCCTCTGTCGACACCTCGGGCTCAAGACCTCGCCTTCTCCGAATGTTTACAAGGTCCACTCCATCACGGGCAAACCCCTGAGCCGAAGGATGATCCGACGGATGACTGGACCGCTTCAGCTGCAAGTGGGTATCTTCCACACTGAGAACATCCATCTGCTGGTTCTGGAGGAATCCACCGCTGACGTGGTTCTAGGGCGTCCATGGTTGGAACAACACAACCCCACCATCTCCTGGCGTACGGGCGAAGTCCTGAAGTGGGGCGACCACTGCTTCTACAGCTGCTTCCCAGACCTTCCTACTCCAAGATCTCCTCTCTCCAAAGACCTCTCCATTAACGCAACCTCCATCGAAAGCCCTGTGGATAAGCGCTCCGTCGACATTCCACCCGATTATGCCCACTTCAGTGACGTCTTCTGCCCGCAACGCGCCTCCAAGCTTCCTCCACACCGGCCATGGGACTGCGCCATCGATCTGTTGCCGGGTGAACCAGTGCCTAGGGGACGCATATACCCCCTGTCAGTACCGGAGGAGAAGGCCATGGAGGAATATATCAAAGAGGCCCTTAACCAAGGATACATCCGCCCGTCTACTTCCCCTGCTGCTTCAAGCTTCTTCTTCGTGGCCAATAAGGACGGAGGCTTGCGGCCCTGCATCGATTATCGCTCCTTAAACAAGATAACCGTCAAATTCAGGTACCCACTTCCCCTCGTCCCAGCGGCCCTGGAACACCTCCGTGGTGCCACTGTGTTCACGAAGCTGGACCTCCGCAGCGCGTATAACCTCATCCGGATACGCGAGGGGGACGAGTGGAAGACCGCCTTCGTCACGCCCACCGGCCACTACGAGTACCTCGTTATGCCGTATGGCCTGGTCAACGCCCCCTCCGTATTCCAGGATTTCATCCATGAGGTGCTCCGGGAGTTCCTCCACAAGTCCGTCCTAGTGTATATAGATGACATCCTTATTTACTCCCGGAGCCTGGCCGAACATCGCCACCACGTTGCGGAGGTCTTCCAATGCTTACGGCAGTTCCATCTATTCCTGAAAGCAGAGAAGTGCTCATTCCATCAGCCCTCTGTCCACTTCCTGGGATACGTGATCGATCACAGTGGCATCCGGATGGACGAGGGGAAGGTTTCCGCCATCCAGAACTGGCCAACCCCAAGTACCATAAAAGAACTCCAACGCTTCCTAGGTTTCTCCAACTTTTACCGCCGTTTCATCAAGAACTACAGCACCATCGTCAGTCCACTCACATTTAGTCATTTAGCAGACATTTAGTCATTTAGCAGACGCTTTTATCCAAAGCGACTTACAAATGAGAGTAGTAGAATCAATTAAATCAACATGTGAACAACAGTATGTAAGTGCTGAGTGAAGTCACAGTTATGTCAGTAAAGTGCTCATAGCGAAATTTTTTTTTTTTTTTTTATAATAAATAAATAAATACACAGATAGGAGAAGAATATTAGTCAAGGTAAGTGCTACTACTACTGGGTCAAGTGCTGACGAAAAAGATGCGTCTTTAGCATTTTTTTGAAAATGGCTAGAGACTCGGCTGCTCGGATAGAGCGTGGTAGGTCATTCCACCAGCCAGGAACAGTCCCGGAGAAGGACCGTGAGAGTGATTTTGTGCCCCTATGTGATGGCACCACAAGGCGCCGTTCACTTGCAGAACGCAGGTTTCTGGAGGGCGCGTAAGTCTGAAGTAGTGAGTTAAGGTATATCGGTGCAGAGCCAGCTGTCGTGCTGTAAGCAAACATCAGAGCCTTGAATTGGATGCGAGCAGCTACTGGCAGCCAGTGCAGACTGATGAAGAGAGGAGTGACGTGCGCTCTCTTCGGTTCGTTGAAGACCAGTCTTGCTGCAGCATTTTGGATCAGTTGTAGAGGCTTGATAGTGCATGCTGGAAGGCCAGCCAAGAGAGCATTACAGTAGTCCAGTCTGGATAGAACAAGAGCTTGGACAAGAATTTGTGTGGAATGTTCAGATAGGAAGGGTCTAATCTTCCTGATGTTGTACAAGGCAAATCTGCAGGACCGGGTCGTTGCTGCAACATGATCTGTGAAGGTTAGACCATCATCCATCACCACTCCAAGGTTTCTGGCTGTCCTGGAAGGAGTGATGGTTGAAGACCCAAGTTGAACTGAAAGGTTGTGATGAAGTGTTGGGTTTGCACCGATCACAAGCAGTTCCGTTTTTGCAAGGTTGAGTTGGAGGTGGTGGTCCTTCATCCAGGCAGAAATGGCTGTCAGGCAGGCTGTGATGCGACCAGCAACCGTCGGATCATCTGGTTGGAATGAGAGGTAGAGTTGTGTGTCATCAGCATAACAGTGATGGGAGAAACCATGATCCTGAATGACCGATCCTAGTGATGACGTGTAGATGGAGAAGAGAAGTGGACTAAGCACAGAGCCTTGAGGTACCCCAGTAGCAAGATGATGTGACTTGGACACCTCACCTCTCCAAGATACCCTGAAGGACCTACCTGAGAGGTAAGACTCGAACCACTGGAGCGCGGTTCCCGTGATGCCCTTCGACATGAGTGTAGACAGGAGGATCTGGTGGTTCACTGTGTCAAAGGCAGCAGACAGGTCCAGCAAGATGAGTACTGATGATTTTGAAGATGCTCGTGCCAGTCTCAGGGCTTCAGTGACTGAGAGCAGGGCAGTCTCAGTAGAGTGGCCACTCTTGAAACCAGACTGGTGGTTGTCAAGGAGGTTGTTCTGTGAGAGATAAGTAGACAGTTGGTTGAATACATCTCTCTCAAGTGTCTTAGCAATGAAAGGAAGAAGGGATACTGGTCTGTAGTTTTCTAAAAGAGCTGGATTCAGAGTGGGTTTCTTAAGCATTGGGGTAATCCTAGCCTGCTTAAAAGCTGTGGGAAATGTTCCAGTGTGAAGGGAGGAATTGATAATGTGAGTGAGTGCAGGTAGAATTGAGGAGGAGATGGCCTGAAGAAGAGGAGTGGGGATAGGGTCTAGCGGACAGGTAGTAGGGTGATTGGAAAGAATGAGTTTGGAAACATCTGCCTCAGAAAGCATGGAGAAGGAGGGGAGAATTTGTGTGTTTTCAATTAAGATGTTCTTGTCAGTCTGTGGTGTGGAGAATTGGCCGCTGATGGTTGTTATTTTATGTGTGAAGAAAGTGGCAAAGTCATCAGCTGTAAGAACTGATGTGGGAGGGAGGGGAGGAGGGCAAAGAAGAGAAGAGAAGGTTTTGAAAAGTGTTCGGGAGTCATTTGAGTTGTTAATTTTAGTGTGATAGTAGGAGGTTTTAGCATTGGTGACATTAGTAGAGAAAGAAGAAAGGAGTGACTGATATAAGCTAAGGTCAGTAGGATTTTTAGATTTGCGCCACTTCCTCTCTGCAGCCCTGAGTCTAGACCGATGCTCACGGAGAACATCAGAGAGCCAGGGGGCAGAGGGGGTGGCGCGGGCTGGTCTGGTTAAGAGGGGGCAGAAATCATCTAAGCAGGATGATAGAGTGGTGCAGAGAGTGTCAGTAGCAGTGTTAGTGTCCATTGATGAGAATTGGTTAGCGGGAGGAAGTGTGGATGAGACCGAAGAGGATAGATGAGATGGTGAGAGGGAGCGTAGGTTTCGCCGAAAAGTGATGTGTGGTGGGGTGTGTGATGAGTTGGGGGTCAGGTTGAGTGTGAAAGTAATGAGAAAGTGGTCTGAGGTGTGTAGTGGAGTAACCAGTGTATTGTCGGTGGAGCCACAGCGTGTGTAGATGA
Source organism: Chanodichthys erythropterus (assembly GCF_024489055.1). NCBI lineage: Eukaryota > Metazoa > Chordata > Actinopteri > Cypriniformes > Xenocyprididae > Chanodichthys > Chanodichthys erythropterus. Next base: position 22,640,930 of record NC_090225.1, read on the forward strand.
GGTCCAATTGGTTACCTGATTTGTGGGTAGCTGAGGTAGCCACTCGCTTGAGATCAAATGAGGCAAGCAGCATGTGGAAGTCAGCAGCCTGAGGTTTGTCTAGATGGATGTTGAAGTCACCAAGTACTAGCAGAGGAGTGCCATCCTCAGGGAAGGATGAGAGTAACACATCCAACTCCTCCAAGAAGTTACCTAGCTGACCTGTGGGACGATAAACAACTACAACATGAATTTTGGTAGGGTAGGTGATGGTAATTGCATGTGATTCAAATGAGCCATTTTCAGAGAGAGATGGTAAAGGATTGAACTTCCATTCATTGGACATAAGCAAACCAGTACCACCACCCCTCCCAATCACTCACCAACCTACTCCGTCATCAGCCCAAGTCTCTGTCCTGGTCCCAACCTGCCAACGAAGCTTTTGAACACCTCAAGAAAGCCTTCACCACCGCTCCCCTCCTCGTCCACCCCAATCCAGACCTGCCATTCGTCGTTGAGGTGGACGCCTCCACCACCGGAGTGGGAGCGGTCCTATCACAGCAGCAGGGGAATCCAAGTAGGCTCCATCCATGTGCCTTCTTCTCCCGCAAGCTCAACCCGGCGGAGGTTAATTACGACATCGGGGACCGGGAACTCCTGGCTGTCAAGCTCGCCCTTGAAGAATGGAGGCATTGGCTGGAGGGAGCTAACCATCCGTTCCAGGTACTCACTGACCACAAAAATCTCGAGTACCTAAAGGCTGCCAAACGACTCAACCCTCGCCAAGCCAGATGGGCGATGTTCTTTTCAAGATTCAACTTTACAATATCCTACCGTCCAGGCTCCAAAAATCTCAAAGCTGACGCTCTCTCACGTCTCCATGCACCCGAGGAAAGGAATGAAGACCCCGACACCATCCTGCCCGAATCCATATTCATGAGCCCCATAGAGTGGTCAGAAGAGACACTCCCCTCCTCCAATGCCTCCTCACGAACTCCGCCGGGTTGCCCCCAGGGCTTGCGTTACATCACCCGGACACGACGCACTCCACTCCTGCACTCCGTTCACTCTTCACTTGGCACTGGTCACCCGGGGGTCAATGAGACCCTCTCGCTGCTCAAACAGCGCTTCTGGTGGCCAAACATGGCCAACGACGTCAGAAGGTACGTGCAGGGCTGCAGGGAGTGCACCATCTCCAAGAGCCCACGCCATCTTCCCACCGGCAAGCTCCATCCTCTGCCCATTCCTGAGAGGCCCTGGTCACACCTGGGAGTCGACTTCGTCACCGACCTCCCAGAGTCTGAGGGTAACACATGCATTCTAGTCGTCGTAGATCGTTTCTCAAAGGCCTGCCGACTCATTCCCCTGGAGGATCTACCCACAGCCATGACCACAGCCGAGTTAATGTTCAACCATGTCTTCCGTCATTATGGAATCCCCGAGGACATTGTCTCTGATAGAGGACCTCAATTTATCTCCCGAGTCTGGAAGGCTTTCTTCTCGCTCCTGGGTGTGACCGTCAGCCTATCGTCTGGATACCATCCTCAGTCGAACGGGCAGACGGAACGGAAGATCCAGGAGATCGGCCGCTTCCTGCGTACCTTCTGTCACGGCCACCAGAACTCCTGGAACCAGTACCTGGGTTGGGCCGAGTACGCCCAGAACTCCCTCCGTCAAGCCACCACTGGATTAACACCTTTCCAATGCGTACTCGGTTTCCAACCCCCACTGTTCCCCTGGAACGGGGAACCCTCCAACATTCCTGCCGTCGACTACTGGTTTCGGGAGAGCGAGAGGGTATGGGACTCAGCTCACCACCAGTTGCAGAGAGCCCTGCGCAGGCGCAAGATGACAGCCGACCTTCGGCGCTCCCACGCTCCAACCTACCAACCAGGGCAGAAGGTCTGGCTGTCCACCAGGGACATCAGGATGCGCCTGCCCTGCAAGAAGCTGAGTCCCCGCTTCATTGGCCCATTCACCATCCTGCGACAGATCAACCCCGTCACCTACCGGTTACAACTCCCTGCACAGTACAAAAGAATTCATCCCACCTTCCACGTGTCACTATTAAAACCTCACCACCCTTCTGTTCTTCCCTCCACAGAACCTGACGTGGCAGCCGTCGAGCCCCCCCTTCCACTTATCCTGGACGATGGAACTGCTTACGTGGTACGAGAGATCCTGGACTCCCGGCGCCGTGGTGGTCTCTTGGAATACCTGGTGGACTGGGAAGGCTACGGTCCCGAAGAACGCTCATGGGTCCCCAAGAATGATATCCTTGATCCTGCTTTGTTACAGGCTTTCCACACCAACCACCCAGACAGGCCTGCCCCACGACCTCGAGGACGACCACCACGATGTCGGGGTCCTCGGCCCTCAGGAGCGGGCCGTGGGAGGGGGGGTACTGTCACAGACACGTCAGGTTCCACCTCACTTCAGTACCCGCGCACCCAATCACCAGCATACTAATCACCGCCACCTGAAGCTCATCACATCAGTCATCAACACCAGCACTTAAACCCCACACTCACACACACTCACTGTCCGTTCTCGTTTGTGTTACACCAGTTGTAAACTTACCTCAAGGACTCCCAAAGCGATACTTACCCAGCCTCATCATCTCCTTCGTCTCCATTGTCTCCAGTCTCCTTGTGTGTCTACCTGCCAGTGTGTGTGAGTGTTTCCATCCACCTTCTCCAGCATCTCCATCTTCATTCATCTGCAACACCAACAAGGACAGTATTATCTCTCATTCCACCTCTGAGATCTTCCACCACTTCATTCATCACCCGTTTTGCTCTGCTGTTTGCCCAATTAACATCTTAACTGCTTTTATTCCTGCCTCCGGTGTCTCTGTCATAACATTTAGGTAATATAAGTGTATTTTCTAATTGTGGCATCGGTAACCTGTGTAAATATTTCAGCAACAAGGGTGATTGGAAACATATATCTTGCATTGTTTGCTATTGAATTAACTGATTACTAAATTAAAAGAGGATCATGATGCGTTTCGGTGATTAAACCAAATGTTCTCATTACATATTACAATGATCTTGTGATTTGAAACAGTGATTACGTAGATTGAAAATATGTACAACTAGACTGAAAGCATGAGAACAAGTTTTGAAAGACTGACTTGTGTGTGATCAAGTGTGATCAGTTTGGAGTTTTGTACTAAGAGTTTTGAAAATGTACACCTTACTTGTGAAAATAGTATCAAAGTGAATAAAAAAACTAATAATTTTAAACAATTTTGTAATAATTTTTACAATTAATAAGTTTTTTATTAAAATAAAATTAGTAGCTCTAAATGCTTAGCCAATATACTGTGAATATACAGTAGGCATCACAAAGTTATAACTTAAAGTATGAAAAAATTATTTTTATTTGTGATCTTCAAAGTAAAAGATATGCTAATTAAAAAAAAAAAAAAAAAAACGTATTAAAAATAAAGCTAAAAAATAAAATTAGTTTTAAATTCAGAAAAAAAATTTAGGCTACACCAAATTAAAATTTATGAAGGAAAGTATGAAAAGAGATTTATGAAAGAGGTTCACATAACACTGATGTGAAACCAGACATTCACCCCAATGGAAAGCCTGTTTAAACTGTCTGAATTGCTCCCTGTCCCTCACATAGTGCCATTCACCATATAACATAAGAAGTGTGTGAACATGTGATCGATTTAAGCCACAGCTTTAATGTCCTTTATAGTGAAAGGAATGGGACGCTTCAGATTCGAGAGATCATTTGATTGATCTGAAACTGAAAAGTGCATAATGATGTCATCAAAATTGTTAATTTGAGAGACTATACGTTTTGAATGTATCTATCTTCTAAATGTGAATTTTGTCATTGTTTTGGAGCACATTAACTTTAAGACAAACATATTCATACTAACAGCCAAAAAACAAAACTTCCGATCTGAGATCTGCTAAATATTACAATTAAATATCCTATTGGCCAATAGAATAAATTGAACACAATACTAACAATTATAATAAAATCACTAATATTGGTCAGTAACCGTGCTGATTAATGATACTGACATTTTGTGCATCCCTATTTGGATATGTTGAGGAAAAAAAAGGCTAATACATTCTGTGGGGCTCCAAAAGTGTGTAGACTTTGGGTTAAAGGCTTTGCTGAGCCAAGATCGGTGTGTTTGAATGCTGAGGTGTCAATTCTGAAGCATTGGGTGAATAAGCAATATTTCCCTCCACAGCCAGAGCTCTTGTGTTTAAAAATACTCTATTTCACAATCCTCCAGAGTGCTGGACTGAGGTACTAGGCTACATTTTCCTCCTGACTGCAAACGTAAGCATTCCTTCGGCTTACATTAAAACTCCAGTGTGCGTATGTGAAATGAAACCACTATGTTACTCTGACAGGCAAGATTCTATATGTTTCTTTCAGTTAGTTCAGCATTAAACAAAGAGGATAAGTGCCCCAACTGAGCTCTTCTGTATCTCAGGAGAGATTTCCTGGATGCATTCCTCGAAAAGATTTGCAGAGCTCAGCGGGGGGGGAAATACACAGAAGCCAACTGTATGGAAAAAATAGACCCTGACAGAAGAAATGATAGCCAACAGACGTTATTAACCTTTGTTACAGAAAATTGTGATCTGGCACATCGAGTTACAGTACACTCCCTTCAAATAGCAATTCATCTGAACAAGAATTACTGAACTGGAGATGCTCTTAAAAAAAAGCCATTCAACTCAACACTAGCTAGTGCTCATGCTTAACAGCACATGCAATGCCTTTCAAAGTAATCTTAAACTCCCGATGAGATTTATATGCATGACTTGGCCACTTCACGACATACTTTTCAAAGTTTTGGATGAGGATAGTTTAAGCTGGAAATTTACGGCATTGGCAATCAAATCGAAAAGACATAAATGATCGTCAAAAAAGTTTGCCATAAGATTCAGTACAGAATGCTGTGCTGGCCACCATCATCAAGTGGTATTGTTTATCACCGCCGACTGTTTTGCTCATTGTGTTTTTCCAAGTGGCTGATGCTTCTTATCTTCTCATCATTCAGAAACAAGCAGCAAGGAATGAAACTCTTTGGAAGCTTAGAGCATCTTTGAAACACATCTGCATGTTCTGCATATGCAATGCAACTTCATTGCCAATACAGCCTAGAAATTTCTGATGAAATAACTATGAAAACGGCAATAACAATATGCGTTTCACGTTTTACAAGGCCATTATTGTGGGTGGTCCTGTGGGTTTGACTACCATGTGTATACTACCACCAAAGCAGCAAGACTTCTTCAACACTCTGTTTGTAACTCCTGTATTAAAAGCAGTGAATACCTCAAGTTGTGTATGTTACACACTTTCTATCCACCACCAATTCCTTATCTACTATAAACTCTGCTGGGTTTGGTGTGATGTAGTGGATAAGCTGGAAGGAGTGTGCACTCCCTTTAAGGAGTGTGCACTTTCGGTCTTGTGGACTTACAATGGTTGCCGCGTGCGGGTGTCTGTTAAGTCCACAAGACCATAGGAAGTCCCATTTGTCATTTTAGGTTTCAGAAGAGTGTTTGCAAGTGCCCCATTTGTGGTCGTTATGCACATTCGATGCTTCGCGAGCTCTGCAACAGACTTCTACCTGACATGATTATGTCACGCAAGTAGGGTTGTCAAAAGTACCAACTTCGTTACCAAGTTGGTACTGAAATTTTAAAAATGTGATGAAACAAGCATTTCCCCTAACATTTTGAGCACTTTTGAGCGGATTCTTAAACACCTCTGATTGGCCATTGTGTTCACTCACTCAACAGATATGTCTGTGATTGGCTACAATGATCAACGCTTCGAAAATATTTGGTAAATAGACATCTTTGAGCTCAAAATGCTAGGGGGAAATGCTGGTATCGTCACATTTTTTTACATTTTTTAATACCGACTTGGTAATGAAGTTGGTTCTTTTGACAACCCTACATGAAAGTGTGGACTCTGAGGAACATTACGAGGGCTTGGGATAGGGCCCATAACCACTGTGCACTTAAACAATCAACTCAACCCCAGATTTCTCCTGGAGGACTGTGCATGTGTACTGTCACTGTCATATGCAAGATGACCAATTATGACTAACTGGACTTAAAATGTGCAACACTGTTGGATTAGTCCACTTTTAAATAAACTTTTGCTGATAATTTACTCACCCCCATGTCATCCAAGATGTCTTTCTTTCTTCAATCGAAAAGAAATTAAGGTTTTTAATGAAAACATTCCAGGATTTTTCTCCATATAGTGGACTTCAATGAGCACCAAACAGTTAAAGGTCCAAATGACAGTTTCAGTGCAGCTTCAACGGGCTTTAAACGATACCAGATGATGAATAAGGGTCTTATCTAGAGAAATAATCCATCATTTAAAAAAAAAAAAAAAAAAAAGTTTAAGTGTGCGGAAGTACCGACTCAGTGTTTACAAGTTGAACATGCAAATACTAAGTCAAATGCCGTTTACACGACTGGACCATTAGAATCAATGGGTGAGTCCCTGTTTCCATCTCGCTGCATTACCGGACAGAATGGATTTCCACCGTTACTGAGCAACAGCGTTTTAAGGGGGTCGCACACCGGACGCGAAGCTCAGCGCCGCGCCACATCTTTAAAATTCAAACGCATTGTTTTCAATGAGTGTACACACTCAGCAATTAAAGGGCCAGCAGCCCTGAATCGGTGCATAGTTAATGATGCCCCAAAATAGGCAGTTAAAAATTTTTTTTTTTTAAATCTATGGGGTATTTTGAGCTGAAACTTCACAGACACATTCAGGGGACACCTTAGACTTATATTACTTCTTGTAAAAAAGCTCTTCTATCAGGAGTCGAGTCAAAATTGAGCTCGCGTGTATATAATGTGCGCGGCCGAGAGGTGTTTTTGTTGTGATGGAGAAGGGTATGACAGTCTGATGGCACTGACAAAACAGGATGGAAGAACCATTAGTTGTTTTACCTTTTTTTGTAAACGGCGTTTGACCGAGCCTGCGTCTCAGTGTGCATACTACCCATCCTAAATAGTATGTGACATTAGTAATTTTCAATACCATTTAAGGCGGATAGGGTGGATAGTATGCGTATTGGGATGCAGGGTTAGTATTTGCACGTTCAACTTGTAAACAATGAGTCAGTACTTCCGCATACGCGCATCGCGGAACAGAGCAAGGGGAGCGTTTGTGCTTAAAAAACTTAAACTTTTTTTTTTTTTTTTTTAAATGACGGATCGTTTCGCTAGATAAGACCCTTATTCATCGTCTGGTATCGTTTAAAGCCCTTTGAAGCTGCACTGAAACTGTCATTTGGACCTTGAACCATTTGGTGCTCATTGAAGTCCATTATAAGGAGAAAAATCCCGGAATGTTTTCATCAAAAACCTTAATATCTTTTCGATTGAAGAAAGAAAGACATGGACATCTTGGATGACATGGGGGTGAGTAAATTTTCAGCAAATGTTTATTTAAAAATGGACTAATCCTTTAACAAATCACCATACTTAGGTTTACTCAGAAAAAAACATGACAGTGCTTTGAGATATAGAATCACACACTGTACATGGTCCGTACTGGGAATTTGGGAACAGTGTTTTTTTTATTTATATAATGTATCACTTTATTTCAGTTATTTGCCAAGGCATTATTTCTAATTTTCATTTTAGTTTTTTAAGATTTTTTTTTTTAACTTAATAATATCTATCTATTATTTTTATTTCACCTTTGCTTCAATAAATGTAAACCATATAGTGTCAGTTAGTGTTAGTTAACAATAACAACATTGGTTGGGAGATGAGAACCAGTTCTTATTCAAAAGTTCTTATTCCGTTAACAGTTTTAAGACATGCATTCTTACACTCATTTACTATTCGTGTGCACCAAAAAACAATACTGAATCTACAGTACACCACAAAGCATAACCCATGTAATCTGATTCCTAAACAAATTACTATTATGAGCCGATTCCATTTACTCAATCAAAAACATACTGCAAAAACCAGTGTAATCTGATTGCTGAACAAATGAGACGGTTCTTTTTAGTAAATCAAAAACATACAGCGCAGCCATTTAAAAATCTATCCAAAAATAAGATTTTGCGATTTAGAAACAGACAGATGATGGAATTAAATGCATTAAGAAATGTATTTGCTTTCCCCCAAAAATATTTATTCTTCAAAAAGTACTAAAAAAATTGTTGATGGAACTGTAAGGAATCAAAATTGCAGAGAGCAATTGGAACCAGCATCATTATCAATATATAATATACAATACAATTCCTATCCTTAGTGATGAAGACAAAGTCTGAGCATTTTACATTTTTAATAGTAAGATTTAATTAAAGAAATCCATTTATTCGTGATAATTTTTTGATTATGCCAATTGTGTCCACACACATGTGACTGTTGTTCTGTTGGATAATCACTAAAGATCTGACATTGCTGAGAATCTACAAACCCCAGTGGCAGACACTGCAAAATCACTGCTTCTTGAAGCCATCTGTGGTCTAAATGTGCTTACATAAGCATCAATCAAATGCATGTTTTGTGACCAAAGATATGTACCAGGAACACACAGGATACCCAACAGTAAATGTAGCCATTTAACTGCAACTGCTTTTGCTATCAGACTCCTTGTTTATGTTGGTTATCGTTATCGATTACTGATTGAGCATGTCAGGACAAATAAAGAGCATGTGGCCCTGATAAACCATGCCATCCTGTCAGTGGCATGATGGGAGTTGAACGCAGTGCCCCGCAGTGGTGGTATAGACCTTCCAGGTGCCCTGGCTTTGTACAGAGCCATTAGCACAAGAAAAGATGACCCGCAGAGTACAGAAGGAGAGCACGCAGCTGTGGTCCCACAGCTTAACGGACACTACGCCTGCCACTAGTAATTTAGACCTGGGCAAAAAAAAAAAAAGAGGAAAAAAAAGAGGGGGCAAAGAATGAAAGAAAGTCTATAAACTTTGTGGGTTAATCCCCTAGAGGTGGAAGCTATTATGTGAAGCATAGATAACGTACTGGAGCATATGGAAAGAATCAGTGAACAAAAGTGTGACACTCACACAAACGCACACGCAAACAGACATGCACACATTATCTGCATGCATGATTACATTGATGAAAAGTGTGGAGTGATTTATACCAAAAGTTGAATTTAACGTCTAGAATTTCATACAAATGTGCACAAAGATATCTGAATGCAATCAGAAGTTCAAGCGCACTATCCAACATGCATACTTCTCAATCTGAAACATTCAGCTAAACCCAATTTTGTCTTCCGCTCACTCCAGTGTGCGCACACACACACACACACACACACGAAACAAAAGCGTGGCTCGCTCCAGCACTGGAGCATGGCTGGGGAAAAGCTCAGTTTTCAGACTGGGATGCTTCGAGTTCCAAAGGGGCGTACATGAAAGAAAGCCTGCGCAAGGAGAGTGCCCAAGGATACACGGCAGTGCTCAATGTGAGGACAATTTAGGCCTGATGGAAAAAGTGGGATCAAAGGACTGAGCTCCATAATTGCACATTCCCCAACTAACACCGTGCCATTTGAAGAGCGAGCCAGACCTCCAGTCTCCTCAGAGAAACAACTACATTCATTCCTCTTTACCTAGCAGAGCTGCGCTCTCTGTTTCAGGGTTAGGCACAGAATAAAATGGAGAGGGAGGGAGAGAAAGAGAAAATTTGCCAGGGATGGTGAACAAATAGATGTTTCTGCTAAGACTAAAGACATAACCAACAACACAAAGTCAAATAATGATAAATAATATACTGGTTTATTGCTTTCCAAAGATTCTGGCATGCTAAAGCATAAATTTATTCAGAAATGTAGAATCATCAATGCTCATATTAATAGTACTTGGCAGCTGCTAACTTCACATTCTCTACAGTTCAAGTTTGGGGCTGGTAAGATTTTTTAATGTTTTTGAAAGAAGTCTCATATGCGCACCAAGGCTGCATTTATTTGACCAAAAAATATAGTAAAAACAGTAATATAGTGAAATATCATTACAATTTCAAATAACCGTTTTCTATATACAAACCCAATTCCAAAAAAGTTGGGACACTGTACAAATTGTGAATAAAAAAGGAATGCAATAATTTACAAATCTCATAAACTTATATTTTATTCACAATAGAATATAGATAACATATCAAATGTTGAAAGTGAGACATTTTGAAATGTCATGCCAAATATTGGCTCATTTTGGATTTCATGAGAGCTACACATTCCAAAAAAATGGGACAGGTAGCAATAAGAGGAAAAGTTAAAAGTGCACATAAGGAACGGCTGGAGGACCAATTTGCAACTTATTAGGTCAATTGGTAACATGAGTGGGTATAAAAAGAGCCTCTCAGAGTGGCAGTGTCTCTCGGAAGTCAAGATGGGCAGAGGACCAATTCCCCCAATGCTGCGGCGAAAAATAGTGGAGCGCTGTGGTGGGGCATTCGAGGGCCGTGGCCCCCTAGCGGTCAGTGATGCCCCTCCTACCACAGGCCATGCCCGCCCCCCAAAAAAATTTTAGTTATTCTTTTAATATTAAATGTACAAATCGACGAATCGTAACTTAAATGAAATTAAATGAAATCAATGGGTAAAACATTAATTTTGGTTGTTCATGACATGTTACTATGCTTGGTCATCATAGGTCAATGTTTATTGGTTGCTGAGTAAACTTGTTACATTTTGTTTTCAGCGCGCTGCACGCATAATCCATTTCAGTTTGTCCGTCTTTATCATATACATTTAGCACTAACTTTTAGCCTAATTATAGACAAAAAATGGATTTACGAAAATGGTTTAGACCTCCTCAGCCTCTTTCATCAGCAGACTCTGACACTCCGGCAACTCGTCGCCTGCAACTCTTCTGAGGGTAAGTTCATTTCACTTATTAAAGCCAGCCCTGGCTTTGATGATAAGGCCTACTAAGCAGTAGAATTGTTGATGAATGTTTGCTCTGGGTCTATGTGTTTTATACTTGACTGCCTGTAAGATATGCTTATGTCATTTATGCCTGGTGCGTGGCTTGTCCAATTGGCTACTTGCTGCCCGAATGCATGCCTCAGTTATGTCAGCGGTCCTGTCCAGTTACTTATATGCTGTCCAGGGGTGTTTTTGATGATGGCGGAGGCTGGTGTTGTTTAATGTTTATAATCAGTGGTATAGGCCTACTTAATGGTTTTCTGGAAGAGAATAAAATGTTGAGAGGTGGATGAAATATTTCTGACATGTCAGAGATGGGTAAACTACATTTATTTGCGTATAGCCTCCACGACAGATATAGAAATTAACAACAAGAATAAACAAAACTCGCAAATAATAATTAATAATAATAATAATAAAATGTGTTTCTCTTTTTTATTGCATTTCTGCTGTGTTGGACTATGATGTCACCACTGCATAAAAATATTTCTCAAACGGTAGTGCCCCCCCGCCGATGACCCAATGCCCCTCCAGTAGATCTGCTCTGGCGCCGACTCTGAGTTTCTCAGAGAAAAATTGCAAAGAATTTGAAGTTATCATCATCTACAGTGCATAATATCATCCAAAGATTCAGAGAATCTGGAACAATCTCTGTGCGTAAGGGTCAAGGCCGGAAAAACATACTGGATGCCCGTGATATTTGGGCCCTTAGACGGCACTGCATCACATACAGGAATGCTACTGTAATGGAAATCACAACATGGGCTCAGGAATCGTCTCTTTCAGGGAAGACCTTGCATTTTCCAACATGACAATGCCAGACCACATACTGCATCAATTACAACAGCGTAGAAGAAGGATCCAGGTACTGAAATGGCCAGCCTGCAGTCCAGATCTTTCACCCATAGAAAACATTTGTTGCATCATAAAGAGGAAGATGCGACAAAGAAGACCTAAGACAGTTGAGCAACTAGAAACCTGTATTAGACAAGAATGGGACAACATTCCTATTCCTAAACTTGAGCAACTCAGTCCCCAGACGTTTGCAGACTGTTATAAAAAGAAGAGGGGATGCCGCACAGTGGTAAACATGGCCTTGTCCCAACTTTTTTTAGATGTGTTGATGCCATGATATTTAAAATCAACTTATTTTTCCCTTAAAATGAAACATTTTCTCAGTTTAAACATTTGATATGTCATCTATGTTGTATTCTCAATAAAATATTGAAATTTGAAACTTCCACATCATTGCATTCTGGTTTTATTCACAATTTGTACATTGTCCCAACTTTTTGGAATCGGGTTTGTATATTTTTTCTATATATATTTTAAAATGTAATTCATTCCTGTGAATTTTCAGCATTATTCCAGTCTTCAGTGTCATACGATCCTTCCAAAATCATTCTAATATGCTGATTTGCTGCTCAAGAATTATTTATTTATTACTTACCCTCATGCCGTTCCACACCCATAAGGCCTTCGTTAATCTTCGGAACACAAATTAAGATATTTTAGTTGAAATCCAATGGCTCCGTGAGGTCTACATAGGGAGCAATGACATTTCCTCTCTCAAGATCCATAAAGGTACTAAAAACATATTTAAATCGGTTCATGTGAGTACAGTGGTTCAATATTAATATTATAAAGTGACGAGAATATTTTTAGTGCACCAAAAAAAAAAAAAAAAATGACTTATTTAGTGATGGCCGATTTCAAAACACTCGGATCATAAATGAATCAGCGTATCGAATCTGCTGTTCGGAGCCAAAGTCTCGTGATTTCAGCCATTGGCAGTTTGACATGCGATCTGAATCATGATTTGATACGCTAATTCATTTATGCTCAGATGCTTCCTGAAGCAGTGTTTTGAAATTGGCCATCACTAAATAAGTCGTTATTTTGTTTGTTTTTTGGCACACCAAAAATATTCTCGACGCTTTATAATATTAATATTGAACAACTGTACTCACATGAACTGATTTAAATTTGTTTTTAGTACCTTTATGGATCTTAAGAGAGGAAGTGTCTTTGAAGGCCTCACTGAGCCATTAGATTTCAACTAAAATATCTCCATTTGTGTTCTGAAAATTAACGAAGGTCTTACAGGTGTGGAACGGCATGAGGGTAAGTAATAAATGACAGAATTTTCATTTTTGGGTGAACTAACACTTTAAGTTAGTGGAAACCATGATACATTTTTCAGGCTTTTCTGATGAATAGGAAGTTCAAAAGAAAAGCATTTACTTGAAGTAAAACATTTTTGTAACATTATAAATGGAGTTAGTTTAACAGACTGGGTCACTATCATTAGAGAAATAGCACTCTCAGAAAAAAAAGGTACAAAATCTGTCACTGGGGTAGTACCCTTTCAAAATTTTACTAATACGTACCATTAAGGTATCAATATGCACTTTTTAAAGAGCTATTATGTGCCTTTAAGGTACTAATATGCACCTTTGCACCCCTTTTGTACCTTTTCTTTCTGATAGTGTTCTGTATGTTAAGGTAAAAATTTTCCTTTTGTGTTTTATGAAAGAAATAAAACAGCATACAGGATTTGAACAACATGAAGGTAAGTTAATTTTGGGTTGAGTGGTTCTTTTAAGTCCATTTACAGCTACAATATGCTTATCTGGATCAGTGTCACATCACCTCAATATGGCACCATTACAGCCTGCATCAGGTCTATCAAGTCTGTCAGATTTATGGAGATATACATTTAGGATGGGTGGGGGACCTCTTGGAAATGAAATTCATGTTTGGCCTCAGTGCAGAGGCAATCATGGGGAAAATGATTCTCTTCAGGAGTTCTAACCAAGCCAAGGCCCAGAGGTCATAACAGAGTGTCGTTAGTGGATACAGGAATGAGGAAAAGCGCAATCGGCCCACTCAATTTGCCATGCCAGCACTTTCTCTGTGTGGCCATAAATGTAAAAAAAAAAGAAGAAAAAAAAAGAATAGTAATTCCTTAGGAGTCGCAATAACAAAAACACTTCACTGGTGCCTCTCTCTCTTGCTCTTTCAGCTGTGAACTCTTACTAGCCAAACTAGCAGACATCTCAAGTGACCTAAAGCCAAGTTTGGTTTATGTGGGGTTTTTTCTGCTGCCTTTGGTGATTAGTGGAGATGTTTTGAAAGTGCACGTCCCCTCACACTTTTCAGAGGTTGACTTTGACAGTCCACAAGTGCTTGCTATTAGGATTTGCTTGGTTTTATGTTGCGTCTAGACGTTAATAGTTGGTTTGTGCTTGCTCTCTCACCGACTCCCATCTTTCTGCGTCCAACAGATGAGCCCCTCCTCTCCGATCCAAAGCCAGACAGAGAGAGTGACGGTTTGTGCTACTAATGAAATAAATACACACTTGCAAGTTCAGTCTGTTGACAGGATTCCTCTAGGTGGATGGAAATACACAAGCGAAAAGCCAAAATGTAATTTGTGAGGTTGAGGGATTTTTTCACATCATGATAAATGTTAAATTCTACAACAAGACTATGTTACAACAAGATAAGATCTGTTTTTTGGACTTTTATATTGATGATAAGGTGGAGAGAAGACAGGAAATTATGTGAAATTGGATCAGGGAATGAAACTAGATTGCATTTCACATATGAGCACCACAACCCAGACCACTACTCTCTCTCTGATGATTTGTTTTTTTCCCCATACTCTTATAATTTAGTACCGTGTTTTCTACCATGGTAACACTATGATTTGGAATATTAGAGTACAACAGTGCCCATCTAATGTTTCAGCGGCCTTGGGTCTGGAAATATTTTTCCAATAATATTTTTCGTTAAGGATTTATAGGTCATGAACCAAACCAACCAGCTACAAGGTGAATCACAACGTTACAAACTTTGAATTAAATCAAAAAATATTTAAAAATCAGACAAAGGTAGAAGACTGTATTTAACGGCTTCAATGAAGGATAGAGCTACAATGCCATGAAGCATTGTGAATGATATGATCAAACTAAAAACAATATAATATTATTGATTTAAAAGGAACTTATCATGCCCCCTTTCACAAGTCTCTGGTGTCCAAAAATAAAAAAAAATACCCCACAGTTAAAAAATACCCCACAGATTATTTATTATAGCTTTGCCCCTGTTTGGATGGGAGCAAAAACACGCCGTTTTTGTGTGTGTCCATTTAAATGCAAATGAGCTGCTGATCTCTGCCCACTTTCCAAAAGAGGGTGGAGATTTTACAGCTCGCACTTCGGTTGTTAAACAACAACAAAACTGGAGAATCTCACGCAGCCAAAATGACAATTGTCAGCAATGGTGTTCAGCCTTACATTGTTCAAACCGGAGTCGGACAATGATGGAAAGACTCGGGAAGAAGTTACAACTTTTAGAATGCAACCGGACATTTCTGAAAGGTTAGTAGATAAATTTATGTAGTTGCTGTGGAGTTGATTCAACTCTTCGACTAGCATGCGCCGTCATGTTAATCTTTTGTGCAAAACCCGTGTGGACGCCCACTATACATAGTGTACCTGTTTGCCAAACAGAGCCATACACACTCGGATGACGTTTATGATTGCTATCATATGCTGTGAATGGTCTAATATCTTTTCCAAAATATCGCTCAGACAGAAACGCTCCTTTTTTAGCAATCGAGCTTGCCAGGGTCAACTTGCGGGCTATCCAAGCCCTAAATGGCCTCGTCTGTGTAGCCAATGACAGAACAGTTAGCATGCTTTGCTCAAACTTTTGCCATGGCGTTAGAACTGGTACACCTTTTCACTTGCGAAAACAAAATGATGGCGCCATGGGTGGAAACATGCAGATTAGGGGGCGGTAATATTATAATAAGAACCCCTTCCAACGTCACAAGGGGAACGAAATCTGAGCAGCTAATTTTTTTTCACATGCTTGCAGAAAAAGGCTTGCTAAAACAAAGTTGTTGGGTTGTCCTTTTTCATGTTTTCTGGTTTGGTAGATGCACTGGGAAAAGTCAGATTTTCATGATCTCTTTAAAAATGTGGATTATGTATATTGAAAATAGTGTATGTTTATTGCAAAATATGCACATTAATATTTAAGTAGTTTGGAAGCATAGGGAAATGGAAGTGAAAGTGTCTGTAAGCTGAAGTGTTCTTTTGGCGTGATTTGCTTGTTGTGATTGGTGGATATTTCTTTGCAGAATCATGGATAATGTAGTTTTTACCAGGATTTATGCGGTTAAAAGTTTATTTAAAAAATAAGTTGAAAATGCAGGCTGATGGCTTCATGAAATGTATATACCATCGAAGGTCTGTTTTTAATGGTTTATTGTTAAGTTATCGTTAACTCAATTCGACTCTCTGTTTCAAAGTCTAGATGGCTCTTAAATATAGGAAATGCTTTTATTTTAAAGTGGCAGTGTGGCGAGGGGGGCGTGGTTTAGCGGGGTCTGCGGCAGGAGGGAGTGTCTGGGGATGTGCGGTGATTGAACGGGTTGAATGTAAATCACGAACACCTGTTTCTCGTTCCAGTAACTGGCGTGGAGACAGGATAAAACGCCAGGAGAAGCAGGAGCGTGTGAGAGAGAGAGGGACTGCTGACAGTCGGACTAAGTGAGCTGTGCTCGTGTCGTGGAGTGAAGCCCGTCCTTGGATGTGGAATTATTGAGTGTGCGTTGCACCGTCTTTTTGTTTATGTGTTGGATATTTTTCCTCTGGTGAGAATAAAGACTGTCAGCAGCCCTAAAGCCGATTCCTGTCCTCTTCCTTCCCATTACACAAAGAACCTTCGTTACACTGGTGCCGAAACCCGGGAAGGAAGACGGAAGCCGCCGCCATGCAGGCATCCCCCGCCGCTGGAAAGCCGTTTGCGGACATCATTGCATCCCTCGCGGTCCTGCATCAAGAACAACATCGGGCCCTGATGGATCTTCGGAGTGACCAGGAACGCCGCTTCGAGGCGATCATCCAGGGCCAGCACGAGGACCGTGAGAGGTTCCGGAGCTGGATAGACCGGGAGGTTCCCACGGCGACCAGCGCGGCAGCTGCTGGCCCCTTCCAGCTGCCACTGCAGAAGATGGGCCCGCAAGATGACCCGGAGGCCTTCCTGGACCTGTTCGAAAAGGCTGCTGAGGTCTCAGGTTGGCCCCGGGACCAGTGGCCCATGCGGCTCGTCCCGCTGCTCTCGGGCGAGTCGCAGGTGGCAGCACAGCAGCTGCCCGTCCAGAACCTCCTGGTCTTCAACGACCTCAAGAGGGCCATCCTGCAGCGGGTCGGCCGCTCCCCCGAGCAGCACCGTCAGCGCTTCCGGTCTCTGGAGCTGGGGGAGGCGGGCCGACCCTTCGTGTTGGCCCAACAGCTCCGGGACTCGTGCCGCAAATGGCTGATGGCCGACGGAGGCGACGCGGAGCAAATGATCGATCGCGTGGTGCTGGAACAGTTCACCACTCGGCTCCCAAAGAAGACCGCCGAGTGGGTCCAGTGCCACCGGCCCACGTCGCTGGATTCGGCCATCCAATTGGCGGAGGACCACTTGGTGGCGTGCCCAGGGGTCGGCGAATCCCTGCCATCTGTCTCTCTCTCTCCCTCTCTTCTTCCCCTCTCTCTCTCTAAACCTGTCCCTCTACCTAGGTCCCGTCCGCCCGGCCCGCCTCGTGTTCCGCCCCGAGGGCGGGGTGGAACGGATTCTCGGCAGTTCGTGGCGCCAAGAGCCCCGCCCAGGGGGCGGGACTGGCCACCGCCGGGCTGGACCCCGCGCCTGCTTCTCCCCTCTCTCCACGCCAATCATTCGGCCCGTTCTCCGCCACTGGAGCGGCGGGCAGGTCTGGGCCGGCCTGTTGGCGTTGCGGGGACCCGGATCACTTCATAGACCGGTGTCCAGTGATGGAGGTGGGGACATTGATCCGGGTCCCGGACGACCTGCAGGTCGCCCCGGTCAGGCTGGTCAGTACCAGATACCAGTGAGTATCAAGGGGTACATATCAGGCTTTGGTGGACTCGGGTTGTAACCAAACCTCCGTGCATCAAAGCCTGATTTCATCCGGGGCATTGGATACAGGCCGCGTGGTTAAGGTACGGTGTGTGCACGGGGATATCGCGAGTTATCCGTTGGTGTCAGTCGGGATTCTATTTAGGGGTCAAAAGCATAGTGTGGAGGTGGCAGTTAATCCGCACCTCCGGCACCCGTTAATTTTGGGGACGAATTGGCCCGCATTTAATAAATTATTGGGGCATTTATGCTCGGGTGCCTCTTGGAGTAAGTGTACGCGGGGAAGGGAAGTGCGAGTGCAGGCGGGGAGACTGACCGGGGACCAGTGGTGACTGCCTCAGGGGAACCGAGCGGGATCGGGAGACTGATTCTCTCGGACCGTGATGACTTTCCCCTGGAGCAGTCTCACGATGAGACGCTGAAAAATGCGTTTGAGAGGGTCAGTACGATTGACGGTCAGCCTCTCCAGCCTGGACGACCACTAACTTATCCCTATTTTGCGATTATTAAAGATAGGTTGTATCGAGTGACCCAAGACACTCAATCAAAGGAAGATACAACCCAGTTGTTAGTACCAAAGAGCCGCAGGGAAATGCTTTTCCATGCGGCTCACTCCAACCCAATGGCTGGACACTTAGGACAAACAGCGACACTAAATCGCCTCATGACCCGATTCTTTTGGCCGGGCATTCACGAGAACGTGCGCAGGTGGTGCGCGTCTTGTCGTGAATGTCAGCTGGTAAATCCTCCGGCCACTCCAAAAGCGCCTTTGCGCCCCCTTCCATTAATGCAGGTCCCCTTCGAACGAATTGGCATGGACCTCATCGGGCCATTAGAGCGATCAGCGAGAGGGCATCGTTTTGCATTGGTCATTGTGGATTATGCAACACGATATCCAGAAGCAGTGGCTCTCCGCAACATTTCCGCTAAGAGTGTTGCGGACGCCCTCTTCAGTTTAATCTCCCGAGTGGGGATTCCGAAAGAAATCCTCACTGATCAAGGCACGGCGTTTATGTCACGTACGCTACGCGAACTGTACGAATTGTTGGGCATTAACTCGATTCGAACCAGCGTCTTTCACCCACAAACGGACGGGCTGGTCGAACGTTTTAATCGCACGCTTAAATCCATGATTCGTAAGTTCGTTCAAGAAGACGCCAAAAATTGGGATAAATGGTTGGAACCCCTGTTGTTCGCTGTGCGAGAGGTCCCGCAAGCCTCCACGGGGTTTTCCCCCTTCGAGCTTCTCTTTGGGCGCCACCCCCGCGGGGTGTTGGATGTCCTAAGAGAATCTTGGGAGGACGGACCGTCTCAATCAAAAAATGAAATTCAGTATGTGCTGGACTTGAGAACAAAACTCCACACTTTGGGGCGGCTATCTATGGAGAATTTGTTACAAGCCCAGGACAGACAGTGCCGGTTGTATAACAGGGGAACTAATCTGCGTAAATTTGCACCGGGAGAGAAAGTGCTCGTATTACTCCCCACATCAAGCTCAAAATTACTGGCGAAGTGGCAAGGACCATTTGAGGTCACACGGCGAGTTGGTGATCTCGATTATGAAGTAATACGGTCCGATAGGAGAGGGGCACGTCAAATTTATCACCTCAACCTCCTGAAAAAGTGGAGTGAGGCGGAATCCGTGATGCTGGCGACGGTGATTAGCGGGGAGGATGATCTCGGGCCAGAGGCGAATGTAAAAAAACAATCCCTCGCTCTGGCCCCGGGGGAGATCACCTTTCGCCCTCACAGCTCACTGATGTTTCCAAATTACAGGCTGAATTTGCCGACGTGTTCTCTCCCCTACCGGGCCGTACTGACCTCATTCAGCACCACATCGAGACAGAGCCGGGCGTGGTGATTCGCAGCCGGCCGTATAGGTTACCTGAACACAAAAAAAAAGTGGTTCAGGCAGAATTAGAGGCAATGCTTGAAATGGGGGTAATAGAGGAATCCAGCAGTAACTGGGCGAGCCCGATAGTTTTGGTCCCCAAAACAGACGGCTCAGTACGGTTCTGTGTGGATTATCGCAAGGTGAATGCAGTGTCGAAATTCGACGCGTATCCAATGCCGCGTGTGGACGAATTGCTTGACCGGCTCGGTACAGCTCGCTTTTATTCGACACTGGACTTAACAAAAGGGTATTGGCAGATCCCCTTGTCTCCATTATCCAAAGAAAAGACCGCTTTCACGACGCCGTTTGGATTACACCAATTCGTGACCCTTCCGTTCGGGCTGTTCGGGGCACCGGCTACCTTTCAGCGACTCATGGACAAGATCTTACGGCCCCATGCTGCGTATGCGGCTGCCTATCTGGATGACATTATTATTTTTAGTAATGATTGGCAGCGGCATATGCAGCATTTGAGGGCTGTCCTGAGATCGCTGAGAGGGGCTGGGCTCACGGCCAACCCGAAGAAGTGCGCAATTGGGCGCGTGGAAGTAAGGTATCTGGGCTTCCACTTGGGATATGGACAGGTGCGTCCCCAAATTGATAAGACAGCAGCGGTTGCAACCTGTCCGCGTCCCAAGACCAAAAAGGAGGTAAGACAGTTCCTCGGGCTGGCGGGATATTACAGAAGGTTTGTTCCTAATTATTCGGACCTCACCAGCCCGTTGACTGATCTGACTAAAAAGGATGCACCAGATACGGTCCAGTGGACGGAGCTGTGCCAGCAGGCCTTCACCCAGGTGAAGGCTGCTTTATGTGGCGGGCCGTTACTTCATTCCCCTGATTTCTCTCTCCCCTTTTTGTTGCAGACAGACGCGTCGGACAGAGGGCTGGGTGCGGTCCTGTCCCAGGAGATAGAGGGTGAGGAGCGGCCGGTGCTGTACATTAGCCGCAAGCTCTCTAAGAGAGAGGCTAAGTACAGCACCGTGGAGAAAGAGTGTTTAGCCATCAGGTGGGCCGTCCTCACCCTCCGCTATTATCTCCTGGGGCGGGAATTCACCCTCTGTTCGGACCATGCCCCTCTGCAGTGGCTCCACCGCATGAAGGACACCAACGCGCGGATCACTCGTTGGTATCTTGCTTTACAGCCTTTTAAATTCAAAGTGATCCACAGGCCGGGTGTTCAGATGGCTGTGGCCGACTTCCTCTCCAGAAATAGGGGGGGGGTGGCTGCAGGCCGGACGGCTCCCCGGCCTGAGTCGGGCGGTGGGGGTATGTGGCGAGGGGGGCGTGGTTTAGCGGGGTCTGCGGCAGGAGGGAGTGTCTGGGGATGTGCGGTGATTGAACGGGTTGAATGTAAATCACGAACACCTGTTTCTCGTTCCAGTAACTGCCGTGGAGACAGGATAAAACGCCAGGAGAAGCAGGAGCGTGTGAGAGAGAGAGGGACTGCTGACAGTCGGACTAAGTGAGCTGTGCTCGTGTCGTGGAGTGAAGCCCGTCCTTGGATGTGGAATTATTGAGTGTGCGTTGCACCGTCTTTTTGTTTATGTGTTGGATATTTTTCCTCTGGTGAGAATAAAGACTGTCAGCAGCCCTAAAGCCGATTCCTGTCCTCTTCCTTCCCATTACACAAAGAACCTTCGTTACAGGCAGTTGACCCAAAAATAAAACATTGTCATAATTTATTCACCTTTATGTCATCACTTTATTTGGAACATAAAAGAAAATATTTTTGAGAATTTGGACCCCACTGTCTATCATAAAAGGGACATTTTTCAATCTTTGTGTTTCACAGAAGAAAGTCATACAGGTTTGGAATAACATGAGAGTGAGTAAATAATTTGGGTTCCACTTTATATTAAGTGGCCTTAATATAAAATACTAACTTATGTACTTACATAAAAAAATAAGTACAATGTACTTATTGGGTTCATATTGAATTGCAAAACACTTTTGCTGCTTTTGAGGTGGGGTACGGGTAAGGTTAGGGACAGGTTTGGTGGTGTGGGTAGGTTTAAGGGTAGGGGTAAGGGTTAAGGGATGGGTCAACAGTGTAATTATAAATGTAATTACATAAATTAATTACAGATGTAATTACATGCAGGTGTTTTTAAAATATAAGTACAATGTAAAAACATGTATGTACACAATAAGTGCACTGTATCAAATGATTCATTTAAATGTAAGTACATAGTAGTTAAGGCCACTTAATATAAAGTGGGACCATAATATGTGTGAAGTATCCCTTTAAAGTTAAGACTTCTTTAACATCAACATACATATTTCTGGCTAATATCAATAACTGATGTCTTTGAAATTGGGTTCATTGTCATTTTGGATGATTCCACAACAGAAGTGGTTCCCTACTCTCCCAGGCTGTGTTGTGATGCCCAACGCTGATAAAATCCAGGCCTGGGAAAGGCGGTCGGGAGGGGGCCTGACTTTTTGACCTCTGCATGCCCCCGGAGGTTCTTACACACCTCAATGGGACAATTGTTCAGCTGCCAACGTTTTCGTTACTGCGGAAGTGCGCACAAATCATTGGTTTGAGACAACTCGGATTTCTCCCCGATATTGACGTTAGAAACAATGCATCTCATTATTACTTTGTGCTAAAGTCCATTCCACAATGGACTTAACTTGATAGCCGAAACCAGCTTTTCCCTGGTAGATGGATTGGCATTTTAGAAAAATCTTGGTGGCAAAAAATACAAGACAAGACTTTATTACCCTCTGAATCCGATCTAATGCTATGATAAAACATTCAAGTACATCACATTAACCGATGAGAGGTAACTAATACTTGTCTCTTGAATCACGGCTTCTCAGGAGTCGTGAGAAGAGCA
The DNA here is from genome assembly GCF_024489055.1 of Chanodichthys erythropterus. Taxonomy (NCBI): domain Eukaryota; kingdom Metazoa; phylum Chordata; class Actinopteri; order Cypriniformes; family Xenocyprididae; genus Chanodichthys; species Chanodichthys erythropterus. Next base: position 22,663,526 of record NC_090225.1, read on the forward strand.
TGTAGGATCTTAGACAGGTCAAGAGGTCTAAGGTTTCCTGTTTACTGATGGAGGCCAGGGCGAACCTGAGAAGCATCTCATCTGTCACAACTGTTTGTCCATACTACCTGCGGATTCTCTTTTGGGACTGTTTGTAAACAGATTAGCATCACTTTCAAACAGGCTGTTGGGAAATACTTTCCTTGCTTATCAGAGCACCTTACCCACAAAAAGACCACAGCAAACACAGCTCAATGTTGTGTGACTTAACAGGATGTTTATCGGTGCATTAGCTCCAACGGAGATGCTACTGCAACAGACCTTTGCTAACGCATATCCTGATGAGACAAAACATATTGACTAAGATAAATGTCTGCAAACACAAGGGAAGGAAAGTTACACGTTTCAAGTGATGAACTGCTGCCAAAAAAGAAATGTTTAAGAAAGGAGAAGAGATACCAGCGACTATTTTCCCCACACATGTGAACAGTTAATTCATAGTTTAACTGATAGAACCTGGCAAGCAACCACAAGATTATGGATACTGAGGTTAGGGATGCAATATCGGTTATCGGTTTACATTCAACATTTTTTAATTCGGTTTTTGCCACTATTGGATATTTAAAAGTAGGGTCACAGTACCAAAATTTCAGTAGTCTAGACCAATACTAGTAAAAACTTGTGGTTTCATTGTGTTTACACTTTGTTGGGTATAATGAAAAGATCTGCGAGAGTGTGGCTTGTGTTGAACAAAACAAAACCTTGTGCGTTGTCAGCGGAGTTCTGAGTAACACCTCTGATAGGCCATTGTGTTCACACGCGCTCAACAGGTGTGATTGTGATTGGCTACAATGCTCAGTGCTTGTAAAAGCATGCTGTAAATAGAAACCTTTGATGCTCAGAGAGCACTCAAAGCGTTTGAAAGCAGCGTTTATCAACAAATATACTTTTTTTTTGTACCAGTAATACCGGTACGTTTGACAACCCTATTTAAAAGTGTATGCTCATTTAATTTTTTTAAAAATATTTAGATTACATTTGCCATTTTCTAACCTTCAGTTGAGTTAATCTTTAAAAAGTCATTTAATAATACTCTTACATTACTTACTAATTTATTTAGTTTTTAAATGTTTTGTTTTTAATTTGTTTAGTCAACTCTTGTTTTAGTCAACTCTTTCTCCTAATCCCTATGACCAAGATTAGGAGAATGAAAGTGAGAAAAAAGAAGATGAAACAGTTTAAAGGCCTTTGCTCTGTGATGTAGCTCATATCTAGAGAGTGCTAATGTGTAAACCTGACCCCGTGGGTCTAATTGGAGGGGTCCAGGAGGTCAAATGCCTCCCTAACTGTTATGATTTGTCACTCTTCACAGATCGAGTACCTCCGGAAACGAAAGGTCCTCTCTTGATCCACTGAGAACACACCAAGAGCCCCATTATAACATATACACGCTCAGCAAATGTTCTCACAGTGCTCAAAAGCTTGCAGCCTTGCTGTGTAAAAAGACATGTACTACTCATTTAGAAATGTTTCATTTATCATATTCATAGTAAAATAGCTAAATGTTCTGTTTACTGCAATTTTGCAATTTACTGCAAATGCACATTGAATTATCCCCAAATTGTGGGATCCTGTCAGTTTAAAGAGACTTAGAGAGAATCATGAGGAGCTGTGAGCACATCTCTCAAGCATCTAAAATTGTTATGCAAGGAAAAGTACTTTTTTCCACATGCTAAAATGAACACTGACGCTCAGCTAAACCTCCATACACTTAATTTAGTGTGAAAGCATTCGATATGATTCCAGTGATGCATTCACAAAGAGTAAAAACAAACAAACAACTTTATCAAGCTTGCAAACTGATTGTAATAAAGTTGGAAACTCAGAATTTGTGATGCTTTCCCCCCTTCTGGTCTATGTATCCCTGCCTCTGCTGAATTATTATATATATTATATAAATTATAAAGAAAAATATCCCTCCCGGGTGATGCTACTCCACAAACCACAAACAGAGCATATAAAATACCCAAAATAAAAATCTTTTTTTTTTTTAAACATCACCAAGTAAAACGCTGCGTTTATATAGAATGGTCTCTTTACGACCACAACAAACGGGACACTTTTCAGACGCGCATTCCGACTTCGCCTCAGCGCCAGGCGCAAGTCAAACGCGTGGATAAGGTGCAGGTGACGACGAGGGAGCATCAGTTGAACAACCAGTGAACTGCGGTCAGATGAGATGTTGTCAGACTATGTCGGTAAAACTCAGAAAAATTAACATGACTGTCCAATCAGCCGTTCTACTGTGCTTGTGTCGCACACTCAAGAATTGCATGCGCAAATGCGCCGGCGCGCGCTGCATAATTACTTTATTATAGCTTAAATAAAGCGCAAAAGAAACTACGAACAATGACCGTCGATGTTCTGTTGTAAGTTAAGTCATGAAATGACCAAACATGCGATTAAAGCTGCCTCAAAACTGTGCATGCATTTATTTGTTGACATGGTTTTAAATTGTTATCCAATTTGTTGGCCTTAAGAATGCACATATGTACACCAGGGAAATTTATTTTTTTCGGGGGAGCATGCCCCCGTACCCCCCTAGGAAACTACATTTTCTGACCTCGGTAATTATTAAACCCTGCGTACGGCCCAGCTTATTCTCTCTAATGAAATCTGAAGTGTGCATTTCTCCAAATGTGCGCACTTTTGGACATATAGTTTGTATGTGTATGCACTGTAATCAAAAATAAACGGGACCAAACGCGACTGAATGTAAAGGTTTGTGTCTCCTTATTCTATTAATAACTACCCATTGATTTTGCATTTCTATCAGAAATGAAGAATTATTAGTGTCATTGTAGTGGTGCAAATATCTAAGCTATCTAATACTTAAATCTCAAGGTTAAATCAGAAGATTTTTTTGTAAAAAAAATGTTTCTGTAACAGCTGCCAAAAGTAGTATATAGCTCCACTGTGGTTTTTAACAAATTAAAAAAATAAAAAAAAGATAAAAATACTTTCAAAACATCCCCCCTCTGGTTTTTTCACAAATCGCACCCTGTATATATTATATATATAGTGAATCCCTACTACTAAACATAACATTACAAGGATTAGACTGACAAGATAAATATTAAATAATTTAACATAATTATGCCTTATTAGAGTGATCAAGTAACCACATTTTTCACAGTGAATTTACAGATCTGTCAGAGGGAGTGGCACTCCGTAGGGTCAAGCTTTACGCTACAGATTTATTGGAACTCCACCAATTACCTAAAAGCACTCAGCCTGATCCTCCTTTAAGTTCCCCATTCATCTACGTTAAACTGCAGCATTATCTCCCTTTCCTCTTTAATAATGAAGTTTGTTAATGATTCTTTTCTGGGGTTATTAGTTTTGTAACAATTTCCACAGAGAAGAGACATTCTGACCAAGAATGTTTGTTTGAAAGTATTTCATTTGTTCGAAAGTGTGGTGGTTAGTGGCCTGATATAGTTCCATTCTGTTTCTCAACTCTGGTATTTTAATGCAAACACCTTTCATAATAAAACTATAATCAGTCATAATTCTTTCAATAATAATGCTGTTTCAAAACCACACAAGTAGCTTAAAATGTCTTGGGCATTTCAAAAAAAGGTTTTCATTGTGCAATTTTAATGTGCTGTTCCTTATTTCCAGGGGAGTGATGTACAAGCCAGATCCCAAAATCTGTGCCAGTAAGTCTCAATGCCATTAAATTCAAAATGTCAACATTTCAGCTGTACTACACCACTCTAACATTGCACATAGCGTCATATTGCACAGTCCCTTTCATAATGAGCTCTATAAATTAAGTGAACTCTTTGCCCTATGCTGCATACCCTCTTTCCTCTCCATCTAGATCTACAAATGGGAAAATTCCAGTATGCGACGGAGTCCAAGAGCAAAAACTCTCAGTATAAGAGCCCAGCCCATTCACTTTACCAGTCAAAGTCTGTGAGGCCTGCTGCTAGCCTTTTCAACCACTCCACCTACTCCCATGATGCATTACTCAACGGGACTTCCCCTAATGATCAGAAAACGAGGAAAAGGAGGAAAAAAAAGCCAAAGGATGAGGCGCTGTCTGGCTGTGTGAGTCTGTAAGTGGCAGAAACAAGGGAAACACTGTTATAGACTCTCTGCTGCAGTTAGATGCTTTTTTGTGTTTGTGCAGTGAACAACAATGTTACATTTACAGTACAAATCTAGAAGTCTATACAAACCTACTTGATCTACACTGTATTCAAAATTATTATGCAAGTGACATATCAGTAAGATTTCAGTACAATAAACATTTAGATTTTAGTTTTTCTAAGAAAATGTTTGTTTGTTTGTTTGTTTATTTATCCATGTCTTTTTAGATAACTGGTATCAATCTCAGACAAAATAATTTGCCAGATCTATGGAAACCCTACTTGTTCCACATTATTAAGCAAGTCACAGTTCTCATGCAATATGGGGAGGAAGAAAGATCTTTCTGAAGATGAAAAGCATTAAATGGTGCAATGTTGTGCAAAAGGCATGAAAACAACTAATATTGTGTGAAAACTGAATGGAGATTATCGAATTATCATAAGATTTGTGAGTGATTTAGAGCACAGCAGAACTCGGTCAGATTAAGGCTTATTAAGGAAAGTTCCTGTCAAAAAACTTAATTGTATTAAAAGGGCAGCTATAAAAAAGGCAGTGTTGAGCAGCAAACAGGTATTTGAAGCTGCTGGTGTCTCTGGAGTCTTGAGAACCTCACCATGCAGGCTGGCAGTTGTGCGTAAAAATGCATTTTAGCAACTCCAAACCAAAGCTCACAAAGAGAAACATTTACAGTGGGTATAGAAATACATGAATACTCATTTTTAAATAGTTTTATTCACTGACTAATGCCGTATGGATGCTCTAAATGGATGGATTTCTGGATGGTTGGTGGAATGGCCACCACGTTCCAACAAGACTGCGAAGTCAGCAAGGAGCTGGCAGGTAATGATTGGGGCTGGAATACTGGGAAGTGAGATGAAGGGTAATGACTTTTGCAAGATAGTGTGGTGTGTGTGTGTGTGTGTGTGTAGTGCATCACAGAGCAGTGCAAGACAAGCATTTATGGTTAAAAAGTATATAATTTTTTATTTAAAAAAAAAAAATGACAGATCGTTTTGCTAGATAAGACCCTTATTCCTCGTCTGGGATCGCGTAGAGCCCTTTGAAGCTGCACTGAAACTGCAATTTGGACCTTCAACCCGTTGAACCCCACTGAAGTCTACCATAAGGAGAAAAATCCTGGAATGTTTTCCTCAAAAACCTTAATTTTTTTTCGACTGAAGAAAGTTTATACCGTTTATACCTGATGTTACAATCTGTCTCTTTTGTCCACTTTCGACCACATGAGCATCAACTCTACGAAAGTTATGCATTTTCGACTACCTCTGGAAGTGATTGAAAGTGGACAAGATCAAAGTGTTTTAGACCCTGTTTTCACCTATATTTAGCGTCTTCCACTTGTGATTAGATTGACGAAAACACTTCTTAATACCCCAGGTGAAAAACAAGTAAATTTCAATAATGTACTTAAAGTGCTTTATTTTCGTGCACTAATTTTGCGCTTAATATACTAAAAATTCTTCTTTAGTACTTAAGATAATCTTAAGAACATCTAAGTGTACTCAACTGTGCTATTTTGAGACACCATGAAATATGAACTTAAATGTGCTTTTATACTGTCTCTGTATTTAAAAATATATATTTAGTTTCCACTTGTAGTACACTATAGGTTCAAATGTACTGTAAGTAGTATCTAAATACATTTTTTAAATACAGAAATAGTATATTAAAAGCACATTTTAGTTCATATTTCTTATCTCAAAATAGCACAGTTGAGAGTACACTTAGATGCTCTTAAGATTATCTTGAGAAGTACTAAAGAAGAATTTTTAGTATATTAAGTACAAAATTAGTTCACGAAAATGGAGTATCCGTTGCAGTAGCCTTTAGACACTGCCTAGAATGCGCTAGATCCTTCACTGGATACCGAAAGTATCTCACTCCCGCTAAACGTTTACTCTTTGAATTCTTTCACCCAAGAACAATACAAGTTGACCGCATTATAACCAAAAGTTTGCTTAGTAGTATTTCCTACTAAAGCAAAGGGTATTTTACCCTGGTCAATCTAACAAACACTGACTAAACAACTGAAAATTGTGCTTAACTGATAACAAATTTAATAAGAAACATATTAAAATGTGTACGTTTACTAACTATATGTACTTTTACAGTAAAATGTTAAAATTGTTTTTGTAAATAAAAAGTTGATGTTTTCTCCATGAACTTTAAAGTAATTCATATTTTCTACTTCCAGAAAACATAAATATATTGTCTTGTTAAATCTAATATAATTTTATCTGTATTTAGTAACTTAAATAATTAACAGGTATTCACTATAGCATTTTTAATTCCCAATTAAAATGACAGTGTTTTTTACAGTGTTGGTTAAAGGCACTATTTGTCATAGTAAATGAATGGATAATTTAGAGTACAATTTAAGAGTACATGTTTACTGCTATCTCATATGTCTAAACTGTCAACATTATGTGGTAAATTTATTCTGCATTGTGAAAATTATAACCAGCAATTCCCCATGACCATGCCAAAACAATTTTTATTTATTTTTTTTTTTTTGATTCAGCTATTACTTTTAAAAAATCACCCATAATCCTAGATAATAAATAGGTGGATGGAAAATCACTGGTGCATATCATCGTAAATTAAGCTGGAATCTACCGTTACATATGCTGTCCTGAAAATGTGTGAAAACAGTGATCAAGAAAATAAAGACAGTAATTGTCAAACTATGCACAAGACAATCTACTACAAATTTTCTGATCCTCAGCAATTCTAGCAGAACACTGCTAATTACATGAAAATGTCAGATTCTTCACACCATCTGTAACCAAACAAACCTGTTTAAAATGAAGACGTGTTACTGATGGAATAATATACTCATCTGAATTACAGAGGTGCTATTATGTCACAGGTACATCTGGATGAGGTTCTTCTGTTTCTCTCTGGAAAAAAAAAAGTAGAGAAAATTAGATGCCGCTCTGTATTACAAAAGCAAATGAAAAGGTGTAACAGAAAGCCAACATTTGTCAAAATTACATGCATGTTGATAACATGGCAGTTACATGACGTGCAATCCAAACTAGCACATAAAAAAACTAAGTGCGGGTATTATGACTTTAGAGCAATGGTACAGAAAAAATGGTGTTAAAATATATGTATATGTCACTAATAAAAATGTAGAGAATGAATGCTTCATAAAGCAAACATGCATTTTCCCACGCCATTCGACATGAAAAAAGTCATCACTCTGTGAATATTCATTACTCATGGTTGTATCTTAGTCATTTTGGAATTTTGCCCAAGATTAAATCTCTCAGCACTCAAAATAGGGGCATGGCACAGTGATGTGACCTGCATGCAATGATTATGGATGGTTTTAGAACTGCCAAAATAAAAATTAAAAAATGGTGTGTAGATTTTTTTCCCCCTCTGTGCTAAAATACTTGCTTACATAATATGCATAGACATCTAAGCCCATGACTGATATCTGTGGCTGGACATGCACTTGCATGATTGGGACTGTACATGAATAAAAATGATGTTTTGGCTCAGCAGCACTGACACATTTCCTTCATAAAATAAATATGAACTTCAACTAAAGCACCAGGATTATCTCTGAATAACAAACAACACCATATATTTCCCTGTTGAGCAAAAGGCATCAGCTGTGAAAACAGACATCCACCTAGAAAGACACGACAATGAGATGCTCGTCTCCAGCGGACCCACCTCACAAAGCTATACTGAGCACATTTATTGTAAAAGACCAAACAAAGAAGTAATATTCGGCCGGAAGACACACATTAAACAACCAAATATTATATATATACAGTACCACTAAGATTTTTAATGTTTTTGAAAGAAGTTTCATCTGCTCACCAAGGCTACATTTATTTAATTAAAAATACAGTAAAAAAAATCTGTAATATTGTGAAATATTATTACAATTTAAAATAACTGTGTACTATTTAAATATATTTGACAAAGTAATTTATTCCTGTGATGCAAAGCTGAATTTTCAGCATCATTACTCCAGTCTTCAGTGTCACATGATCCTTCAGAAATCATTCTAATATGCTGATTTGCTGCTCAAGAAACATTTATGATACTTTTTTATGGTACTTTTTTTTCAGGATTCCTTGATGAATAGAAAGTTCAAAAGAACAGCATTTATCTGAAATTACAAAGCTTCTGTAGCATTATACACTACCATTCAAAAGTTTTGAGGTCAGTAAGAATTTTTATTTTTTTATTTTAAAGAAATTAAAGAAATTAATACTTTTATTCAGCAAGGATGCATTAAATCAATCAAAAGTGGCAGTAAAGACATTTATAATGTTACAAAAGATTAGATTTCAGATAAACACTGTTCTTTTGAACTTTCTATTCATCAAATAATCCTGAAAAAAAATATTGTACACAAATATTTTGTACAATTGTACACATTAAATTATTCTTGAGCAGCAAATCAGCATATTAGAATGATTTCTGAAGGATCACGTGACACTGAAGACTGGAGTAATGATGCTGAAAATTCAGCTTTGCCATCACAGGAATAAATTACTTTGTGAAATATATTCAAATAGAAAACAGTTATTTTAAATTGTAATAATATTTCACAATATTACTGTTTTTACTGTATTTTTAATTAAATAAATGTAGCCTTGGTCAGCAGATGAAACTTTTTTTAAAAACATAAAAAATCTTAGTGGTTCCAAACTTTTGGACTGTACCGTATGTATGTGTATATATATATATATATATATATATATATATATATATATATATATATACAGTATATATAAATTACATGTACTGTCCTGTTAAATAGAATTTTCTATGAAAGAAAGAAAGAAAGAAAGAAAGAAAGAAAGAAAGAAAGAAAGAAAGAAAGAAAGAAAGAAAGAAAGAAAGAAAGAAAGAAAGAAAGAAAGAAAGAAAGAAAGACACATAGCCACTTGAAGCGCTGTCAGTGAAATTCATGACATTTGTCTGAGTGGGCTCTTGTCTTTCTCCAGACTTTACACACTCTGTTTCCACACAGATACCCTGCGGGGGAAGCTGAGATCAGGGGCCTCACTCGTCCTTCTCTTTCTCATTCTCTCAAACACATGTTCAGAACCTACGCCTGCCACACAGAGCCCCGGGGATCCATGCAGTGGACTCCAGGGGGAAAGAAAGACTGCATGTGCCCCACAAGGGGCCAAAGGTTCAGAGGCCAGACAGAAAGCTCTGGAGCCCGTCATTGTAGCCCAGACTGTGGGGGTGTGCATTCACATGCAGAGTACTGCAGAGGCCAGCTGTCAATCAAGAGATGCTGTCAGATCTACACGATCTACATGCATCATAATGGTTCATTAAGGTTCATTAAGGGTGTCAATGTTAAGTCATATTCATCCAATCTGCTCAATTAATATATTTCATTTATATTTTATATTAAATAAATATTGTTTATGTGTGTGTATATGTTTGTATGTGTATATATATATATATATATATATATATATATATATATATATATATACATGTATGTATGTTTGTGTGTATGTATGTATGTATATATATATATATATATATATATATATATATATATATATATGTATGTGTGTGTGTGTGTGTGTGTGTGTGTGTGTGTGTGTGAGAGAGAGAGAGAGAGAGAGAGAGAGAGAGAGAGAGAGTGTATGATGTGCATGTGTATAGACTGTTAAGTTTTAGCAGGATGATGACTGTCAGTCAAGTCCAAAGAGAAAAAGAGTGATAACAGCAATGAGGAGCTCTCTCACACACAAACCACTACCCAAACGGACCAACTAGCTTTGTCAAATAATGGATACCCATCTCATTTCAATCATCAAAGCTATAGGGTTTAGGGTCTTTCACTCTGTACGTCAATCAACGCCACTCACGGTTGCTTGGACCCCGAAACACTATCCACAGGAGCACATGCATACACAGACACACACACCTCACTGGCTCTCTTCTGCAGCTTCATTGATTTGCCCCCTATTCTTTCTGTTCACAAAAGATTCCTTCAAGTGCCACAGTGACAATGGCCTTAAGATCATCAGAGCGTAATGATTGCTGTCCAATGAGAGCCGCTTCAGGATTAATTGAGCCAGAATTAATTTGGGGAATTTCTGAGTACTCTGAAAGGAGACTGTGGTAAAGAGCGGATAGATTTCAGGTAAGCCAAGGGCGGAGGTCTTCAAAACAACTACAGTTTTTGAGAGAGAGAGAGAGAGAGAGAGAGAGAGAGAGAGAGAGAGAGAGAGAACAATCATGTCAACATTTAAAATGACTAAACATCTTTTAATAAGACATTTATAAATATATATAAAAAATAATATTAAGGCTATAGTTTTCAGACAAGATTTACTGAATTAAGCTTATATTTTATTATTGATTTCTTTCGTTTTATATTTCACTTTTTACCTCAAACTAAGACAAAATACAGATAAAGAGAAAGACGTCACTGTAATCAAAAAGAAAAAGTGTCTGAAAAATCTTTTTTCAAATTCGTTTTGTTACAATCTTTATTAAGTCTTTATACAACAAATGAAGACAATTATTTTTTGAAGTACAGGAGGTGATCATTCAGAGACAGAAATATCTACTTGATGTTCTATTACTATAAATTTTAACCTCAAACACTCATGCAACCTTATTCTCTGCGGTTTGTAGATGAGGTAAATGTCACGGGCTGAAACTGGATTTTATAGGAACAGGGAACAAGTCCTGCAGACCTCTTCAGTCTTAATGGCTGTCTCACATGTCACAGTTTCCACCCAGTGTGCTATTAAAAGCAAGTGTGATTACTATGACTAATTCGGCTAATTACTTAATCTTGGATTTAATTGAAAGTAGTCTACAAGTGAGGCAGCGTTCATATGATTAAAATCTAAAGATTAAAGCTATTTGTTTAAATATAAAACAGCTTAAATGTAAGATCACCCCCAAAGCACGTTTTTGTTTAAAAGAAAAATAATTTCTGCCCAGCAGTCAAGTTTTATAACTGAATATGATGTCAGCCTAATTTTATGATCATAACTAGCCACATACACACCCACTCATGGAGCAAAAACATAAAATTTACAAACTGCTACTCAAGTTCTGATGAAATTACTACAAATAAAATTATCAGGAGACCAGGGGGAAAAAAAAGAGCTAACAGAATTCCCTGCGGGCAAACCCCTGTCTGGTTCCATCAACACAGTAAATAAAATTTGCTCCGTCCATCATTGCATTACAGACAGAGTCCGGCCTCTTGTATTGCTGGCATCTCCTTAGCACTGATTCAAATTCCCTGTGACTCGCCAGCATGGCCTTTTTCTTTCATTGAATGCCAACAGAGCAACTGATAGACAGGCTCCTTCATGTCACACTTCATCCCGCCTACATACTGACCTGCTCCAAAGGTTTTACCATGAAGAGCACGTTCTCACACCACACGTGTGCCTTCTGGCTCTCTTCTGGTGGATGGTGGCATGATAAGATTTGACTTCCAGTCCAAGCAGGACTGAACAAGATGTTCTTCTTTCTATATGTACAGTTCATGTGAGTGGGTTGATCAGTGGCTCAAATTAAAAGGACAGGTTGGCAGAGAAGTCTGACCTCAGTGTACCTTGTTCCTTTGCCAAAGGAATCGTTTTAATACTTGTTACAAACAGTAGCTGTGTTCCAAAACCGTTTCAGTGTCTGCTGCCCTATATAGACAGCTGATTTCTATGGCAGTGTCCTGACTGCTGTGGAACATCATAAATGCTTGAATGAATAAGTATATTTACATTTTTAAACTTAGCAGACAATTTTTTCAAAAGTGACTTGTTTATTAATAATTAATGGTACACTATGCAATGTTTTTTTGTTCAAAATACCCCATAGATTTTTTTTTAATAATTTTTTTTAACTGCCTATTTTGGGGCATAATTAGAAATGCACCGATTTCAGGGCTGCTGCCCCTTTAATTGCTCGTGCTCTCCGCCCCTCCAGAGCTCTCGACTCTATCACTGCATAAACAAAGTTCACACAGCTAAGATAACCCTCAAAATGGATCTTTACAAAGTGTTCGTCATGCAGCATGTCTAATCGCGTAAGTATAGTGTTTATTTGGATGTTTACATTTGATTCTGAATGAGTCTGATAGTGCTCCGTGGCTAAAGCTAACATTACACACTGTTGGAGAGATTTATAAAGAATGAAGTTGTGTTTATGAATTATACAGACTGCAAGTGTTTAAAAATGAAAATAACGACGACTCTTGTCTCCGTGAATACAGTAAGAAACGATGGTAACCATATTTAACAGTTCATTAGCAACATGCTAACGAAACATTTAGAAAGACAATTTACAAATATCACTAAAAATATCATGATATCATGGATCATGTCAGTTATTATTGCGCCATCTGCCATTTTTCACTATTGTTCTTGCTTGCTTACTTAGTCTGATGATTTGGCTGTGCAGATCCAGACATTACTGGCTGCCCTTGTGTAATGCCTTTCATAATGTTGGAAACATGGGCTGGCATATGCAAATACTGGGGCGTACACCCCAACTGTTACGTAACAGTCGGTGTTATGTTGAGATTCGCCTGTTCTTCGGAGGTCTTTTAAACAAATGAGATTTATATAAGAAGGAGGAAACAATGGAGTTTGAAACTCACTGTATGTCTTTTCCATGTACTGAACTCTTGTTATTCAACTATGCTGAGGTAAATTCAATTTTCAATTCAATGGCACCTTTAACAAAATTTAAAAAAAAATGAGTCAATACATCATCAGTCATTCTTCCTAAATATGTTTTTGTCTTACCTTGAAAAAAAAGAGGGTATTTTAGACCTAGCAGGATGGTTTTGAGGGAAATTGTTTACATACATCACTCAACCGTGCGTGTCTCGTCATATGCGTAAATAGAGAAAAGTTGCTCCGGCTACTTTGATGCACATATAGTGTGGGAATGGCATAAATTCATTGTCACAATGAGCGAGAAAGGTTGACATGGAGCACGCTAAATCACCCGTTTAGAAAAAATGCCAAACAGAGTAGTTACAAAAAGAGAACACTACAGAACCCGTAATAAAACAGGAATAAACATTAGCTTGGCTTATCGGGGGTAGTGAGAACTGTTGTCAAAAGTACTGACTTCGGTACTGACTTCAAGTTCGTACTGAAATTTTAAAAATGTAACGATACCAGCATTTCCCCAAACATTTTGAGTGCTGCTGAGCGGATTCTAGAATTTATTTTTAAGGACTTACCGTGTCTGTTAATGGGTAAAGCTACAGTAACGTCTTCAAATAGTCAGCTTGAGATCCAACTGGTTATATCTCATAAGCCTCGAAGTAAATGTTTTATGACCAGTAGGACAACCATTTTCATCCGCACAGTCAGAGCAGAAAAATTACCAAAACAATGTTCTTCCGCAAAATACGTGCAGTTTTGTTTTTTAACTGCTAGAGGGTACATGTAATATTTCTCTTATTTCATTTGCCATCTTGGATTCATTTATTTACTGAGCTCATCCACAGACATTAAATGGGAAGGAGATGGACCACTCATTTAGAAATGAATGAGAGAAATCATAACGCAATATGGCAGCTGGAAACCTGAAGAAAAGAAAAGAAAAGAAAAGAAAAGAAAAGAAAAGAAAAGAAAAGAAAAGAAAAGAAAAGAAAAGAAAAGAAAAGAAAAGAAAAGAAAAGAAAACATTTTCAGATATTGCCTGTTTGGTTACTTGAATGTGCATTAGTTATCATTAAGCATCATTAATGTATCCATTATAGATGTTAGATTTTTTTACTGATTAAAAAATTAGTTATTTTATCAAAAATTTACTAACTGTTTTAGAATTTTTAGTCTTTCCCCATTCAAGTAGATGAGAGCTTTTAAAGTCGACGTAGTTACATGACTCAGGGCATTACCAAGAAGAAACTGACTTGGCTTTAAAAGAGAATTTGGCTCATGACACTGCATTCTGGGAAAGGAAGCACAAAATGGTAAAAGTGTCTTAAAAATAAAACAAAGAAAACTGAGAATATCCCCATCTCACTAATGTTATCAGCCTTCTTTGATGCACAATTAACAGGCGTTTATCACATGACAAAGTAATAAACATCTAGTTTTTTATGTTGAATTTATGGATGCAAAGTTGACAAAGGTGTTTTTACTCAGTGTATTCTAGCTTTCCATTTGTAAATGTACAGTACAGCATAATTAAGACCTCATGTCTGTTGTCGTCTCGTCTTTGACAAACATCACTGAGCTATTTCAGCTGTTTGGAATTTTTATCTGCATGCCACACTTTTCTATTTAGATCTGATGCTTTACTCCTAATTAGACTGAGAACAAGCTTTTTAGATGACGTCAATCTAAAACAGATGTTTTCCCATCAACAGCTTCACTTGTACACATTTCACCTTGTGTACTTCTCACATCTGTCCGGTTGTTTCTTTTCACTCCTTATCTCTCCCACTTACACACATGCAGCTCTTTAATAGCATCTACTACACTGCATCAGGTTTCAGCTGTTCTCCAACTGCTACGCTTCTTATCTTAAAAAAAAAAAAAAAAGCCAAACTGTAGGAAAACAAAGCGGCCAAAATTCATCAAAAACTTTTGATTGCAATCTCAAACATCCAACACACCTTCAAAGCATAATTTGCCAGTGCAGCATGTGTCAAGTATCTGCTTTCTCTTTGGAGTTTAAGAGGCAAACAACTATTTGGGTATTATTAACAATTATTAGCTATTAACAATTTTTAGTTAAATAAAATAGCTGACGGTCAATTTGAGATTTACATAACTAAAACTTCACCCCCATAAACCACCCCATACAAAATAGTATTAAGAGTATAGCTTTCAATCAATTCAAATAATAATAATAATCATCACCTATACAGTATCAAACAATCATTTGCAGAAAAAAGCACCCAAATAAAGGGTTTCCATGAGATATATGCCATTCATTGAACGTAAGCCTATCACCTGATATATGCCAGCAGTACACTCAATTTACACCTAACAAAATACCTTTTTAACCACCAATCCGTCACAAAGGCAGGAAGAACAGGCTCATCGGTTTCGCATTAAACATTTGTTGATATGCTTCAAGGAAGTGTGCACTTCCTGAACCTCAGAGAGATGCCACCAAGATTCAAAATCAGTAGTCATTCTCTATTGGATTCTGTTTCTCCATACAGATCACAGGGCATGTATATACAGTCACCTAATAGTAATTGAATAAATTGGTGTGGTTAACAATAAAAATATGAACTCTACATTCTACATCTTTGGGGACAATTGGATAAACACCTAGCTTTAAGTTGTAAATCATTCTTATTTTAGCATTAGGCCAGGCTGCTAGATGTTTCCACAGCTGACTGTACTGGTAATGCTTGGTTCTCTTAAATTACAGTGTGATTTTGCCATTTGTAAAGTTAAGAAAACAGTATCAATCTGATTTTACCCTCCTCCAGTGCTTCATACATTCCACAGAAGAGAGAATGTATGAAAAAAGAAAAGGAGGAAAGAACCCCTCACGCATAAAAACATACATCATCTTACAATGCTGCCTACACCACTTGAAGTTATTGCCTTTATGTTCATATGAGCCGTGTGGATTGAAAAGGATTTTGTTTACTTTGAAACTAAATGGAATGTCTACATTAGATTTATTAATACTGACAGGACCATTTGGAAACAATCATCAGAAGTGTCATGGAAAAACCGCTACGTCATGGCCTGCTAGAGGCTCCTTCACTCCGCCAGCATCAATATTTTCACCAAGCTTCAACGGTTAACTTGTTACAGTTTTAGAGCGAGATACATACAGTACACTGTACAAATAAATTCTAGTTGTTAGATAACCTCTATTATGATAGTTGATTGAGATATCAAACTGCAGAAAAAGTTGATGACAAAAGAATGTCAACCTTAGTATGAGCAATTTAACATTTCAAACAGAGTAAACAGAGAGAAATCCAAAATGTAACCACATGTGTTGCACCTAAAACCACACAATAAAATATTTCAGGTTGACTCAACTTAGTGTTAACTAGGGTGTTGATGTAAAGTATGAGCAGATTGTGGGTTTTTCTTTTCCGTAATATTCCGCAATAAAACAAAATGTACTTTTCTGGTCACGGGCGAGAAATTATTTTAACTAAGCAGAATCCAAATTCACCAAAAGGAACAATAATCATCTTAACAATGACTTTGAATAAACCACAATAAACTCTCTGCAAAAAAAAAAAAATCAAAAGCAGTAAATAAAGCTAAAACATCTGTTAATTCTAAGTAGCAATTATTTGCACGCTCTAAAATTAAATTATTCACTTGCAAAGGCTTATGGGTATGTCCTCAGCCACAAAGCTTATAGCAGATGCAGCAATGTGAAGTTTAACCACTTAGCCTTAAAAGCTTTAGAACAGCAAACTTAACATTTACACCTCGTAGAAGTTTCCACAGAAAATAAATGGACAATCTTGTGTTGTTTGTAAAAATACCGTCAACAATTACGGTCCAAAAGTATATATTTCTTTTCAGTATGTACACATCATCAATATTTCCCATATTAAATGTAAAAAAAAAAAAAAAAAATTATGGTTGCACTTTATTTTAAGGTGACATAGTTACATTGTACTAAGAAATATTAAGTAATTACATGTACTTACTGTAGAGTTACGGTTGGGATTAGGGTCTGGTTTAGGGTTAGTTACATGTAATTATGCATAATTTACTTTTAATATAGTAAGTACATGTAGTAACTGTCACCTTAAAATAAAGTGTTACCAAAATTACTTACAGAAACAAGTCATAATGGTTTGTATGATTTGATGAGTGGCCTCATTGCTAGTCAGTTGAACAATTGAGAACAATTTGGATATGCCTCTGAATGCAAAATGAGTCATCAATACATTCAACTTTTTTCCTGGGAAAGAAATTACATTTTAAATGCATTTATCTGAGTTGGTCTCAAAACTAATAGACATGAACTAAAAGCCAAAAACTCCAATTCTCACTGAAAATGTGTGACGCACTCTAAAAAATGCTGGGTTAAACAAAAAAACAAGTTGGGTTAAATATGGACAACCCAGCGGTTGGGTTGTTTTGACTCAGCGGTTGGGTTAAATGTTTGACCCAACCTGCTGGGCAGTTTTATTTACCTCAACTGTTGTTTAAAAATGACTATATGGCTGGCTTAAAAAAAAAAAAAAAAAAGGTTGGAAATTAAAAATCAGACACATAATTACTAGATGCACTGTAATAATTAAAAGGTGAACATTTATTAATAAGAAATTGTAATTATTTTCTTTTGTTTATTATTTAATTACTATTTATTAAACTTACTAATAAATGATTATTTATTAAACATAATAAATCTTAATTTCCAACCTATTTTGGGTTCATTTCAAGCAAGCAATACAGTAATTTTTAAACCATAGTTGAGAAAACTAGCAAATATTTAACCCAACCACTGGGTCAAATCAACACAATTTTGCTGGGTTTGTCCATTTTTATCCCAGCATTTTTTAGTGAAGGTAGAAGGTACAGACAAAAAGTTGATAAAGAAGATTCTTACACTGACATAACTTAGTAAATACACAACCTTGACAAGTGGATAAATGTCTATGATTTATAATGTAAGATTTTACTCTAGACATATTTATAAGGATAATTTATAATCTTAATTCAAAACAAGTAATTCATGAGTGTCTACCTGTTTACTGATATGCTGAAGGAGGCTTGAAATCCAGTGAACCCTCTACTTTATTGTAAACACTTATGACAAATTCGGCATGAACAAGCCATTAAAGCATCCGTTTCTGCGCTCTTTATCAGTTATGAGTTTACAGGCCACCAGGCTGCATTTCTTCACACAACTCAGGAGAAAGAGAAGGCAAGTTTGTTTGACAGTTCTCATGCCTCCCACCGCTAGCTGTTAAATGGGGCAGATGGGCGGGTGAGCAGCAAACTGGGTTATTATCAACTAAGACTCTTTTTACATCCTCAAAGAAATCTGTAGCTTCCTTCCAGCTTTAAAGCAAAGACTTAAGCATTCAAAAAGTGATTGCTGACAGTTTAACGGGGTGTTTTCGGGTTAATTAACCTTACTTCAGTCATTGCAAGCAAAGCCATTACTGTGTGTAAACATACTTGGAGGAAAGAACACAAACGCCATTGAGCCAACATTTACACAGGCACAACTCCCTCACAGGCCAGCTTTTAGTGACCTGAACCAGCAACAAGACGTTATGCACCCCTACTTCAATTTTTTTATGTCCACAGCCACAATTTTACAGTCTGAGACAAACATCAATAAGGCAAGACAGCAGAATTTGGATCACTTTGTATTACATACTCACTGACAGCCAAGTAATTAATTGCCTTTAAATTAATAAACAGGATTTAAATTTAAAGGAATTAAATAATTAAAGGATTAAAGGGGATTTAAGGGAATAAAGACAAAGAAATAAGAATGTAGGAGTTGTAGGCCTTACTGTAGGTCTCAATTCAATCAATCAATTTAAACTATTTGCAAATTGTTATTAACAAATATAAAAATATTTAGCTACTTATCTCATCACACACTTTTTCACCATTAAAACTAAAAGCATTGCTTTCGAATTCACACTCGTCTTCAGTGAACAGTAAGGCCTGCCTTCTTTGATTTGAGTGGCCTCCTCAATCATTTTGATATGAGCATTGTTAGACTGCTGAGGCAGATCAGCCTAAAAATATAACTTCTTGTCATCCCAACAACAAATAGAGCGATATGTAATGGTGAAGCAGAGCAGCAGCAAGAGTATCAAATATTGGGGGGGCATTTATAATAATTGGGGGGACTTGTCCCCCTCAATGTCTATGGTGGTCATTTTATATACTGTAAATGATCTTACTTGGGTCATATTTTGTAATCTGACAAGCAACAATCGTAAAGTACAGGATATTAAAATAATAAAAAATGTACAGACTGCACAAGAACAATATTTGTATGGTTGAGTAACCAAAGTCAGTCTAACAAACAACAATCGTACAGGTGAAAAAATTAATTATAATTTTGTTTAAAAAATGTACATAGTAAGCACAGAACAATGTTTGTATGTGCACTAGAACAATATCAGTATGGCTTAGTAACAAGCAACAATCAATGTACAGGAAAATTATTGAAAAGAAAAGAAGAAAATAATAATAAAAATATGGTAACACAGTAAGGTTCATTAGTTAACATTAGTTAACATGAACTAATAATGAATTGCACTTACACAGCATTTATTAATCTTTGTTAATGTTAATTTCAACATTTACTAATATATTATTAAAATCTTGTCAACATTAGTTAATGCACTGTGAACTAACATGGACAATGAACAACTGTATTTTCATTAACTAACATTAGCGAAGATTAGTAAATACAGTAACAAATGTATTGCTCATTGTTAGTTCATGTTAGTTAATACATTAATTAATGTTTAACTAATGAACCTTATTGTAAAGTGTTACAAATATTTGTATGGATTTGTAAACAATATTTGTATGGATTTGTAAACAAAGGCAGTCTGATGGTAGCAACAAAGCAACAATGGTAAATTACAGGGAAAATATTAAAAATAATGATATAATGTGGACCAGAACAATACTTGAGAAACCAAGTCCAATACTTGAAAAACCAACCCTTTTCTATTCTTGTGATATCCATGAATACAATATAAACTACATGAATAATTATAACTGGTATTGCTAAACACCTAAGCAATGTCATGTTTTTGAAATGAAATGTTCACTGAAAAAAATGCGAAAACACATATTGTCCAATGTACTCAATCATATTATTTGCGATCTATGCAACAAAATTGAGTTTCTCTTCTAAACTTGATTTCTTTGCTTTCGGTTATTGTAATGTGTAATTATTGTAAATGTGCAACCTACTAGATTCAATTATTTAGGGTGAATGTGAACCAATCAAGCACTCAAAAATTATTTTCACTTAATCTTTGCTTAATGAGAAGAGTAAAAATGTCGATTATTTTATGTGTTTTTGAGCAGCATTGGAAAAGGGGGAGAGTTGGAAGTGTTTAATAGCATTTAATGTCTGATTATGTAAGAATTACAGTTTAAATTATATTGTGCTAAAGAGTGGAGCACACTCTAAAAAATGCTGGGTTAAAAAAACCCAAGCTGGGTAAAATATGGACAAACCCAGCAGGTTGGGTTAAAAGGCACCTATCATGCCCTCTTTCATATGATGTAATATAAGTCTCTGTTCTGGTCAAGTTTCAGCTTAAAATACCCCAGAAATTTGCCCCTATTTGGGGGTGAGCAAAAATATGCCTTTTACTATATTACTATATTACTATATTGTTGGCTAAAAAAATAAATCCAAAATTGGTTGAAAAAAATGGCTGGGTGCAACAACCCAATCCCTGGTTTTGTCCATATTTAACCCAGCAGTTTTTAGAGTGCATTTGTTTTGGCTATGGACTGGTATGTTATTTCTGCTTTATTCAAAGAGTGTTTACTACTTAGCACTTAGCATGTTATATGTGCTGATGTTAGCTAATATTTTGTTAGCCAGCTAACACAATCTTATGATTCAGTCATGTGACAAAAATATATATGAAACTGAATAAATGAATCCTGTCAGGGAGCTATGTAAAATCACTTTGATTTTACTTAATTGGGTCACTTAAAAATGACTTCATTCTGTGATGTTGAAATTATGCGAACAAATTATGTTTGTTTAACTTAATTGATTTGTGGGACCAATGTACATGATTAAATCATTTAAATTCAACACTTTTTTTTTCTTTCTTTCAGTGTGTCTTGGAAGAGGATGACAAGAGGGAAATGGCAGCGGAAGTGCTTGATAAAGTCAATCAAAACCCCCTTTTCCTGTGGATGGGAAATGTGAATAATTAGCCTCACGAGGCCCAGCAAGTCATTTCCTGTCCAAGGAGGACACAGTTCCACCTCATTGAGAATCTGTCACATGGCACCCTGAGCTAGTGAAGTGGAACCCTCCCCAAGTCCCGCAGAATTCTCGACTCAGGGGGCCGGTGTGGGAGAGCTCATGTTGTTTCAGTGCGTGCAGAGAGATACAAGCGAGCGCTCCTCACTTCCTCCAATCTGTTCCCTCTTCACATCAATCATCTCCATTCCTAACATTGCGATCACAGTACCAGCAGTTCCACACTTGTTTTCCTTCCTCTTTCCCTCTCACTTTTTTTCCCATCTGTGGATGGTGTCTCTCTCACGCTAATGTTAGCCTGGGCACGAGGGGTTTTAGCGGCGACATTGGTTTCCCACACAGCTGTGCTAATGCGACCCTTCACGCACGGCTCAAGCGTGTACAGAGGAGGCACTTATGTGCATAAAGTGAGAGCATTCATCAGGACTTGAGATGGCTCACTTGTCGCTGAGGAAACAGTGTGTCATTTGATTTGTTCACCAACATCCCCTAATCAGTTTAACATTTTTGCTTCTCCATCCTCTGCTGACTAACCGTAAGGGGGGAATTTAAGGTCTGTGCGGACACTCTGGCTATATTCACACAAAAGCAGAAAAACTATTTGTTTTAAAGTGCTAAATAATGTTATATTCATACAATCCAGTTAAGATTTAGAGTGGCAACTGCATTGATTAACTGAAGTGACTCAATCTAATTTTGAGAATGAGAACTGTTTTTACATAATATTCACACATAATTCAATTATGAATAAGAGTGACAACCGCATTCTATAACCAAAGTGACTCCAGATTAACAAACAAATTTTGAGTGTGAGTTTGGTTGACTTGTCCCGCCTGAACAGAAGCATTGTTAATGTTATGTTCACACATAATTTAGTTATGAATAAAACTAAAGTGACAGCTGCATTCTATAACCAAAGTGACTCCAGATTAAAAAACAAATTTTGAGTGTAAGTTTGGTTAACTTGTGCTCTATGAACAGAAGCATTGTTAATGTTATGTTCACACATAATTTAGTTATGAATAAAACTAAAGTGACAACTGCATTCTATAACCAAAGTGACTCCAGATTAACAAACAAATTTTGAGTGTGAGTTTGGTTAACTTGTCCCGCCTGAACAGAAGCATTGTTAATGTTATGTTCACACATAATTTAGTTATGAATAAAACTAAAGTGACAGCTGCATTCTATAACCAAAGTGACTCCAGATTAAAAAACTAATTTTGAGAGTGAGTTCAGTTAACCTGGGCTGTGTGAACAGAACCACTGTTGCTTTATATTCACACATAATTCAGTTATGAATAGGAGTGACAACTGCATTCTATAACCAAAGTGACTCCAGATTAACAAACAAATTTTGAGAGTGAGTTCAGTTAACCTGGGCTGCGTGAACAGAACCACTGTTGCTTTATATTCACACATAATTCAGTTATGAATAGGAGTGACAACTGCATAACTGCATTCAATAACCAAAGTGACTCCAGATTAACAAACACATTTTGAGAGTGAGTTCAGTTAACCTGGGCTGCGTGAACAGACCAACTGTTGCTTTGTTCACACATAATTTAGTTATGAATAGGAGTGACAACTGCATTCTATAACCAAAGTGACTCCAGATTAACAAACAAATTTTGAGAGGGAGTTCAGTTAACCTGGGCTGCGTGAACAGAACCACTGTTGCTTTATTCACACATAATTCAGTTATAAATAGGAGTGACAACTGCATTCTATAATTAAAGTGACTCCAGATTAAAAAAACACATTTTGAGAGTGAGTTCAGTTAACCTGGGCTGTGTAAACAGTTGCTTAATGTGCAAACACATAATTCAGTTATGAATAAGAGTGACAACTGCATTCAATAACTGAACTGTCTCCAGATTAACAAACAAATTTTGAGTGTGAGTTTGGTTAACTTGTGCTCTATGAACAGAAGCATTGTTAATGTTATGTTCACACATAATTTAGTTATGAATAAAACTAAAGTGACAGCTGCATTCTATAACCAAAGTGACTCCAGATTAAAAAACTAATTTTGAGAGTGAGTTCAGTTAACCTGGGCTGTGTGAACAGAACCACTGTTGCTTTAGATTCACACATAATTCAGTTATGAATAGGAGTGACAACTGCATTCTATAACCAAAGTGACTCCAGATTAACAAACAAATTTTGAGAGTGAGTTCAGTTAACCTGGGCTGCGTGAACAGAACCACTGTTGCTTTATATTCACACATAATTCAGTTATGAATAGGAGTGACAACTGCATAACTGCATTCTATAACCAAAGTGACTCCAGATTAACAAACAAATTTTGAGAGGGAGTTAAGTTAACCTGGGCTGCGTGAACAGAACCACTGTTGCTTTATTCACACATAAATCAGTTATGAATAGGAGTGACAACTGCATTCTGTAACCAAAGTGACTCCAGATTAACAAACAAATTTTGAGAGTGAGTTCAGTTAACCTGGGCAGCGTGAACAGAACCACTGTTGCTTTATTCACACATAATTTAGTTATGAATAAGAGTGACAACTGCATTCTATAATAAAGTGACTCTGGATTCACAACCGTAATTTGAAAGAGTTTGGTTAAACTGTGCTATGTAAACAGAAACACCGTGGACAACTAGCTGACTGTCATCATATATTGCGATAATAACCATTCTCTTCTGTACATGTCATGTGACCCTACAACGCTATGCTCTACGTTTGGATAAAAAATATAATTTTATAATAAAAATTATAAAAATTGCATTTGTGCATTAGTGGATTTACATCAGCAATAGATACATTTGGTTGCATTTTATTTACATTATTATTTAATTTGAACATGTTTAGATGGGAGATGGAAAATGCACCTGTGACATTGTGACTGCTAACATGTGTCACCACTGCACTGAGGATTAAAGAAAGGATAATATTTAATGTAATAAACTTTTAAATTTTTCAGTGGCAATTCAGACTGAAATAACCTCCTCATGTAGCTAACAATCTGTGTCACAATCACAGATTTTTAAGGCTGCTTAGATGAAAGATGGCACTGAAGCAAACCTAAATAGTGTCTAGAAATGCCTATGGTTAGTTATTTTCATTAGGTTAATCATTCATTCAAACATTATTCTAGCAACATTACTTCTTTTTTTCTGCATGTGACAAAGAATGCTAATCACAGAGAGGGAAAGTGACGACAGTATTTAGCATTAGTAAGGGATGATCAGCTCAGACTCACTGAGTGCGTAGGCAACACAAGTCATCTCTGCCATCTATGATCGGATCAAAACTCTGGATTAATAAGCATGTTCTCAACTGACACACAAATCAGTAAATGCCATTTTGATTGACACACACACAGGCCTACAAGCACTGGCTCATGACACACAGACCTACAAACACTCACTCTCATCCCTAATCCACTTGGATCCCTACTGGTAACAAAATTGACGTAGTGTACAGCTGAAAGACGTCACTGTTCCTTTATGGCATCATAGAGGATGTCATACACTTATGGGCAGACAAGCAGCAATAGTTACTGTAGACTGTGATACAACATAACACCTTGTAAGCAGATTTAGGATCAATCAGTCTATCCATCTCTGCCCTCTTGGACTGTTTCTCGTGGGTGGATGGAGAAAGCACAAAATTTAGATAGCTTGATGAAATATTACTTTAGTATAAAGTACTTTTTATGCTGCACCTGTCACCTGTTGTGACAGATTTTATGTCTGTAATACAGAACACCACTGGTTGCGTCTTCAGTACAGCCAAAAACTATATCTTCATAACAACCCTATTATGGGACACATTTACTTACAGAAAAAAAAAAAAAAAAAATTAAATAGCACATTATGCCAAACTAATGCAGTTATCCAAGAGCTATGTTATGTCTTGAAAATATTCAGTGAGCAACATCTTATCTTGAACAACTCATCTCATAAACAGCTTATAAGTAAGCAATAAGGTACTCGAGGCTGTGCTGTATCGTGAATAAGTCACGGCTGAAGGGCGTTGTTAGCAACCCCTGCAACCCCTTAAGCTGTGACTTATTCACGATACAGCACTAGCCTCGAGTACCTTAATGCTTTTATAAAATGGTTACCAGTTACCACACAATACAAATATTAAAATATGTAACAATGCAACTTTCATGAAGTAAACTCTTACTAAAAGCCTTCCTTCCACCAAAAAAAAAATAGTCCCTGACCATGGACAGCAACAGAAGTTACATTATTATGCCGTTAGATGGCGGCAAAGAATGTCTGTATGAGCGTGTCAGTCAGTAGAGAAGACTTTTACATTGAAAAGACTGAATTGTTGTGAAAACGGAACAAGACGCAACTGACAAATGCTTTGACTAGCGCTGTCAGACACGGGAAAACCCCTTAACTGTTAAAAGGACAAGATATTGCAGAGGACATTTAAACAGATGTTTTATTATGAACATAGGACTGACCTGAAGGAAAATGCTAAAACTGAATGCAGGTAATAAACTCGCTCACTTAAACTCTTTTTCTCTTCTACATAATACAGTAAGCTTCAATGAACAAAATAAATTGAGAACAAACAGTTTACATTGCTAAGAGTGTTGTGTAGTGATACACAGAACCGTTGGGTGAAGCATTCATAGCCGTGTTTATCATGAATAAAACACAGTTATTGACCAATCAGAATCAAGGACAGAAACTAACCCTTTTATAAAACCTAAATACGATTTGCATTTACAATAAACAATGTTGTGGAAAATATATACAATTATTTACAGGCTAATTTATAATTCATCTCCCAAATGACTCGTCGTTTTAATATATATATATATATATATATATATATATATATATATATATATATATATATATATATATATATAATTGATGCAACGTCATTCGAAAAAGCTGTGATCATATTTACTTTTTATTATTTGACTAGGGTATTTAAGTATTTAAGTAACTTACTGTACTTGTAATGCTCCATCAGTCAAATCCTCCAAACATGTTATCTCTGATGATCATATTAATCCAAGTTCTTGACTAAATTCTGACATTTTTTACTAAATCTGGCATTGGCGGAAAATGCACAAACAGAACTGTTTATTCAAAATCATGTCAGGCCAATTTGCAGCCGAATTGTTCAGTCCGTTTCGCGATGCAAATCAGTAGATTCATTAAAAAAGAATCTGATGTTTACTAATAGCATATCAATATTTTTACTTAAATTCGACATAACGATGAACAGTGTGTTTTTTGTGACATGAGTGAAAATGAACATATTATGCTTTAAAATGATACAACAGATTGTTTATCTTTTGAAACGTGAATCCACAAGAGTGGATTACTTCTGAGTTCTAAAGGGTTACTTGACCCAAAAATGAAATTGATGTCATTAATTACTCACCCTCATGACATTCCAAACCCATAAGACATTCATCTTCGGAACACAAATAAAGATCTTTTTAATGAAATCTGAGAGCATATGCAACCACTTTCCACCCTTAGAAAGACATCATTAAAGTAGGCTAATCCATGTGGCTCCAGTGGTTTCACCTCAATCTTATGAAGCGGCACGGGTGCTTTGTTATATATTTGTTAAATATTTTACCTTTACCTTTTTTCTACAAAATACTAATCGCAAGTTCACGTAACAATGTATCTCTTGCATCAACACAACATGTATGCGACATGGTGCTCTCCTGAACGCACATTGGAGATTCATATTTTAGTAAATAAAGTGATAAATTATTTATTTATTTATTTTATTTATTTTTTTTGCGTAAACAAATCACTCACGTCGCTTCATATAATTGAGCTTAAACCACTGGATAGATTACTTTTATGATGTGTTTATTACCTTTCTGGGGGCTTGAAAGTGGTAGTTGCGTAGGCTGTCAATGGAGGAACAGAAAGCTTGCAGATTTCATTAAAAAAATCTTCATTTGTGTTCCGAAGATGAACGAAAGCTTTACAGATTTGGAATGACATGAGGATGAGTAATTAATGACCGAATTTTCATTTTTAGGTGAACTTACCCTTTAACAATCAGCGTGTGTTTTCGGTTGCAACATTCAACAGGTGTTAATAATGAACATCAGAGCCTATATATTTATTCATTCATTCGTTTGTTTTATTTTTTACCCCTAACTTGCAGTATTCCATTTCTGGCCTTTTCATAAATGGTGTTTTCCTGGTAAATATTTTAATCTTAAATGC
The DNA here is from genome assembly GCF_024489055.1 of Chanodichthys erythropterus. Taxonomy (NCBI): domain Eukaryota; kingdom Metazoa; phylum Chordata; class Actinopteri; order Cypriniformes; family Xenocyprididae; genus Chanodichthys; species Chanodichthys erythropterus. The sequence continues at coordinate 22,690,800 of NC_090225.1, forward strand.
ATTAAAAGTGTTACTAATAACCAGCCAAATTTTGCCCCCTGCTTTTGACAAACGAAAGGAAGACTCTCAGATTGGTTAGTGGTCAGTTTCCGCTCTTGCTGATAGAATAACAGAGGTCAGAAGCCGTGACCCTGACCCTTCTGGAAATCTCATAATGAGAATGAGCCTGGGTAAAGAGTCCAATGTACTTCTATCATACCCTTCTGATAATCCAATAATGAAAGGTTTTATACTAATTGCATAGCAAGTGAAAGTAGAGCATGATTTTACCAGTGCCTACAATTTACGTCAAGATCCTTGTATAATAAGATGTCGTCCAGGTAAAAGATCATACTTAGCATGCAAAGTTCATATACTTCATCCTATGCAGTAATAAAACCATAAAAAAGATGACCAAGCCAAATCTGCAACTTAAACCTACAGCTTGGCCTACAGCTTGATTACTTTTCTTTCCAACTGCCTCCCCACACAGTCGCCAATGAAATGTCCATTATTCATTTCACAAGGGTCAGTTTAAGATAAATGTTGAAAATAACAATGGAGGTCCTACATTTAAGGGGAGAATAATATTTATTTCAGGACCCACTGTCTCTGCCGTCTAAAGACGTGGTCAGTAAAAGCTGGTCACATAAACAGAAAGTGTAAATATTCCAAAAGTGTGAGTGAGAAGCACTATGCAGAAAGATGTTCCAAAGCACTCTATCTATCACTACCTCAAATACCACTGCCTTTATTGTGTCTTCTTTTACATGTGTCATCTGGCCAGGATCATGCTCCCCATCCTCACAAAGTGCCATCAGACTGACAATGTTGTTGAGAGCTCATGGATGAAGAATTAGATAAACATACACGAAAGTACACATACACAAGCACTGAAATGAAAATGTCCATTATGTATAAAGTTTGCATGACTTGTACATCTGAATATGGGTGTTCCTTCAATTAAGGGAACTCTTTGAAAATTAGAAAAAAATTACCCAAACTACATTATCGTTCAAAAGTTTGGGGTCAGTAAGTTTTTTTTTTTAAAGAAATTCATATTTTTATTCAGTGAGGCCCCTTAAAATTGACCAAAAGAGACAGTAAATACATTTTAAAAATGTTGCAAAAGGTTCTATTTCAAATAAATATTTCAAGTTTTAATGAGGATGATGACGAGGTGAGGCGTAGCAGATCTTTAGTAGCATAAAACTTTTATTAAACAAAACAAAATAAAAAGAAACAATGCAAGAAACAAGTGAAACCAACCCGATCTTACGGCAACGTATTTCTGGTGTCTAATTCGTAAAAATTCGTATGACTTCGCTCGTACGAATTAGTAATTTTTTTGCTAAATCTTACGTATTTTACAAGTTGCCAAATTCGTATGAATTCGTACTAATGACTTACCCAAATATTATTTGAATTGACTGTTTTTTATTCGAAAAAAGAGTGCAAAGTAGAATTTTCATAATTAGTGCACTTATAGATTTATTTAAATTAAGAAGTCCTAAATTTATTTAGAATTAAATTAGAATTAATCTGTTAAAAATAAGGATTGCTTGAAAAAAAAATTTGAGGAATCTCTCATATAAAATGATTTATCATAACATTTTTTCTTTTGCCAAATCAACTTAGATAACTAATATGGTTCAGATAACATAATATTTTGAGTTTCTGTTGATCAAAACCAATAGCCTTCATTGTATTAACTCAAATTTTTAATTTACATGAACTCAAAATTAAGGCAACCATGTAACTTACTTTTTAAAGTTGAACCAACAATCATTTTTTACAGTTGTACATATGTGGATGAATATAAAATCAAGTACATTGACCACCATTCAAGATGTAAAAAAAAATGCATTTTGCAACTCTCTGTCCAGTCACATTTTGACTCTGCAGAACAATATTATTTTTGGATCAACATTAGTGTGTCATTATTTCCGAGAGATGTTTCATTTCTGTCAAATCATCTGCCAACAATGTTCTGTTTCACCATTGTCCAGCTGTGTGCACTTTGAAGATGCACATTATTGATCTTTCATAAATACTTTGTGTATTTCAAATCCTTATACAAACTTTGTTTATGAAGAAGAAAAAGAACAATAATGTTAAACACACTGATCATCATTATTGTTTGAGGATATTTATAACAATCATAATACAATATATGGCCCAATGGCAAAGACAAAAAAACAACAAAAAAAAAAACCCTAAATCTGATTCAAATGAATAAATCAGAGTCAGAGACTGTCAAGATCCAAGAAGCTGCAGTGAAAGCACATGGGCTTTCTTATTAAAGGGTTAGTTCACCCAAAAATGAAAATTATGTCATTTATTACTTACCCTCATATCGTTTCACACCCGTAACACCTTCGTTAATATTTGGAACACAAATTAAGATATTTTAGTTGAAATCCGATGGCTCTGTGAGGCCTCCATAGGGAGCAATGTCACTTCCTCTGTCAAGATCCATAAAGGCACTAAAAACATATTTAAATCAGTTCATGTGAGTACAGTGGCTCAATATTAATATTATAAAGCGACGCGAATACTTTTGGTGCGGCAAAAAAAACAAAATAACGAGTTATTTAGTAATTGCCGATTTCAAAACACTGCTTCAGGAAGATTCGGAGCATAAATGAATCAGTGTATCGAATCATGAATCGGATCGCGGGTCAAACCGCCAAACTGCTGAAATCACGTGACTTTGGCGCTCCGAACTGCAGATTCGACACACAAATTCACAATGCTCCGATGCTTTCTGAAGCATTGTTTTGAAATCGGCCATCACTAAATAAGTCGTTATTTTGTTTTGTTTTTTGCCGCACCAAAAGTATTGTCGTCGCTTTATAATATTAATATTGAGCCACTGTACTCACATGAACTGATTTAAATATGTTTTTAGTACCTTTATGGATCTTGACAGAGGAAGTGACATTGCTCCTCACGGAGCCATCGGATTTCAACTTAAATATCTTAATTTGTATTCCGAAGATTAACGAAGGTCTTACGGGTGTGAAACGACATGAGGGTAAGTAATAAATAACAGAATTTTCATTTTTGGGTGAACTAACCCTTTAATCTGTTCCACCACATTCTTGTCAGGCTGGACTCACGTCTACTGCATTGGTGAACTGTAATATGAGAGGTGGCAACAAGCATAAGTAATTGGATTTGTATATAGTACTGAGTGTCAGACAATAGATAGTCATCTCTGCAACAGCCATCTGACCCTTTGTTCCTGGTTTCAGGCGTGATTTAGAGGCCCATAACTGCCTGGTTTGATCCCAGTCAAGGATGAAAAAGGGGGCGAGCAGGCAGAGTGGGACCGGAAAAGTCTAGTTCAATCTGATGACCCGTACACATCTCGGGTCTCCAGGCGAATTTGGGCTCCCCAAAGGTTTGCGGCTCACTTGTGTGGTCATTACTCAAATCACATTAGCCCTGGGGCAGCTTTACAAACACAGGTTCTGGCCTGTGGATATGCTGATATGAAAAAAAAAATAATAAAAAAACACAAACATTTCAATAATTGTTATATTTATATAATTTATACATGATATGTTTATACAAAAATAAACATGTATACAATTTTCAGCAAAAATCATGACAATTTCTTAATGTTACAATAGGAAATCTTCAAATTACTTTTTTTTTAGAGTAGTACTTCAGATCTACAGCTTCAACAATTTTTAATGTTACAATAGCAGAGTGAACATGATATACTCTATAATCGATGACTAATCTTACTTTTAAACCAGCACCAACCTAAAGCGGCAGGTCAGGACTCTCTAACAAAGGCAATGGTTTAAATCCCACAAATCTGTCTGATTTTCAATAGAAGGGCTTTGTCATCCCAGGTGAAATGTGAATGCGGATATCAAAATTGGTGAAACCCTTTGAGGGGAAAGCGCTCAAGTTTTGAGGTCTAAATAGTCTAATTAACCCTTATTACACAGAGTGGCTATTTGAATGCAGTGAGTAACCCGAGACCTCTCTTGGGGGTCAGAATCTTTTAAAGGCACAGTGGCCGGTACAAAAGGTCCAGCGCACCTTTAATCTTGAACCTCACCGACAGGAAATATCAGCCTGGCATCTTGCCCTCAACTTTCTATGGATCTCCTTTATGTGGCCACACACATTAGTGATTGCTGTGATTCTACTGTCATGCACAAATATAGGTGAAGAGGCTCAATGGTGTTAAAAATAAATCTTTCCAAATCTTTCGTCTATAGTTTATTAGGCCTATATTGTACATGCATATATATATTTTATTATATGCAAAAATTATTTCTCAAATACCAACTCAATGTGGGTAGACAATTGTAACCACACTGCTGGTTTAACTTAAAAAAGTAAGTTACCTGCTTGCCGTAAAATTTTGAGTTCATTGATGATGTTGAGTTCAATGTTGTGTTAACAAATCATGAAAATAATTTTTTGAAGGTAAATTATTGAACAAGACCTTATACGCAAAAAAACAAGTGCAGCCATCTTTAGTGGGTTTACTTTTTGTAGAGTTAACGAAAGTTATCATGGGCATTGTAATGTTTGAAGCGGATGTCATAACAAATGTCAGTAGACCGGGAATATTCTAAAATGAGCGGTTCATTCATAAATCCATAAGATCTTACCTTCATGCTGTGGAAAAACAAACCGGAAGACAGAACAAATTGAGCGAAAATGGGCGGGGCTACATAAGGTCTATATATGGCTCATTCAAAGCAGCAGCCAATAATGTAAGTTTGGGGCGTGGCTGTTTGATGATTAATGACAGACAAGCAGAATTTCTGTACTAGCAACCCTAAATTTTATAAACATCACATTTAATCTCTCACCAATGAGGGTTTTAAGGATTCATGTGTTAACATATTTTTATTAAATGCTTGTATTTCTTTTTATTTTGTTTTCTTTCTGTGGTATTGCTTCCCTATACTCTACTCATATCCAACACAGAGAGACCCTCACTTGTCTTTCAGCATCAAGATTAATAGACTCCCAGCACTGTGACTAAAAAGCAATTTGACTGACATGTAGAAATGCACTTTTCCTACTGAGGTTGCTTATCAGTAGATTTCATACCACAATCCTGCCTGTTTCACATACTACAGCGGCTGTAAAATGTTGTGGCGAAATAACCCACTAGTTACTGATTACCCACTGTCTCATGCTGTGACTGTTTGCACTAAGGTCTGTGGTATGACCTGTAGCAATGACCTGTAATGTTAGAGAAATATCCAGAAGAGTAGGATACTCACGCCTAGATTTTCTTTATATAACCTCTCTGCAATATTCTGTATTCAAATAGCTTTAAAGATTTGCCCCATGTCCACAAGAGGGCAGCAAGAGCTATGGGGGCAATTACCTCAAGATTACTGTATGTGGATCTATGCACACAGCATGCATGAGGGATGTCTAGCTCACAGATGGCCATTGAAAGAGTGTTTTAAAACAGTGAATGTTGACATTATGAGATAAATGAACCTTTTTGTGTCAATATTACTACACTGATAAATTGTACGACTTTCAGAGTTTCTAAATGTGCATTCCATAATTCTGAAAAGTCTTTTTTTTTTAGATGCTGATGCATTGCAAAGATCCATAAATAGATAGATAGAAAGATGTTTTTTAAAATATATATAAACAATATGTATTGCCTAGTTAAATATAAAACTTTTATCAACTTTTATCTTAATTTATAAGATATTTTGTGTTTTTATAGCATTTTACAGTACAATTGTAAACAATAAAATAAAAAAAAATACCATAAATGGTAAGGTAACATACAGTTAACTAATACCTGTAGTCATTTGCATTCCTTTCCATTTTAAATGACTAACTTTTTGCAGTGTAAGAACATACGGTTAGCCCTCTCAGATAAACCCGTCATCTTGTGGGGCTGGGGGATACGGGCGGGGCTTTCCTAAAAGCCACACCCTTTTACTTTTGAATATTAAAATTACGCATGCGGTTGCCACCCCCATTAACTGAACTTGGTGTATTGAATGCGCAGTCAGTCAGTCGCGGACAAACGCTCTCATGGCTTCTGTGTAATGTATACCCGCCGCTGAGAGAGAGAAGCAGAATAAGAAAGATAAGAATTTCAGATACGCTTGGATAATAGGAGGCACTTTCCTACACATTGGAAAATAGTCTTCTGAAAGAAATAAAGTTGTTCTCCACCCGTGCATGTTAAATCGGGGTGTACATTAGAGCCGTGAGGCGGCTAGAACTTCTGAGTCTCAACGCAACACCAGCAAGAAGGCATGATTGTGCGACGGAGTCCAGTATTTTCTGCTTTTTACCTTCATGCCTTTTTGTTATGCTTGCCGACGAAGGTGAGTCTGTAAATAGGCTAATTGAATTGTTTTTTTGTTTTTTTTTTCTGCATTTGCGTTATGTAGTATACAAATATATCCCAAAGTTATATATTTAGAAAATAGCAAATATATACTGATAAAAATCCCAACCTTGTTTGGACCCGCAGCACAAAAGTTCTGTATTTTTCAATTTGACATTGAAAGATTGGCACACACGGTTTTAGCTGTTTTATAAAACGAGACAAATTTAAACTTGCTGTACTTGATATAGCCTACATGAATTTAAAGTTTGTTCTGCTCAACAGGTGTCTGACGCATCGGGGCACTTCGAGCTGGAAATCGTATCGATGCAGAATGCGAACGGCGAGCTGCAGAACGGCTCGTGCTGCGACGGCGCGAGGAACCCGGCGGATCGCAAATGCACGCGGGACGAATGTGATACATATTTTAAAGTTTGTCTGAAGGAATATCAATCGCGAGTTTCCGCGGCTGGGGCTTGCAGTTTCGGAACTGGATCTACGCCCGTTCTCGGTGGGAATACATTTTCGACCAAGGGAACGCGGAGTGAAAAGTCAAGGATTGTTTTACCCTTCAGTTTTGCTTGGCCGGTGAGTAGACGTCTGTCCTTTCTCATGGCGAATTCATGTTTTAGAGCGTTTAATGAGGTCATAGCGTGTTCTAATGAGGCAACGTTGATTATACATTGTAGCAATGTTTCAATGCACGTGTGCGGTTTGCCATGGAGTTTATAGCTGCTCGTTTTAGTCGTGTCCATGTGCACTATACAACAACAACAACAACCCTCTAAAATCGAGAACCTCAGTTTAATCACTGCATTACATTCTCAAGGTGGTGCCAAAGTTCATTACACTTGAATTGATTTACTGATAAAGTCGAGTTGAATGCTAAAATAAAATTTAAATGTAAAATGAATGAAAACAAAGATGTTTTAAGGCATAAAACATGCATAAATGTACGATCAAGTCTATAACAAACATAAATATCTTGACTAGCACTTCATGCATGTTGACAGTGGCCTGCAGTAAATTCACTCCTCATGATGATGATGATGATCATCATCAGTGGTTTCTAAATGTTGTTTCTGGCAGTCAGCTAACTTGGTAAATAAATATGTCAAATAAACAGTTATCTTGCACCTATTCAACCTCTTAATTTGTGTCACTGCATTAGAATGCAAATAAAAGAAGATTTGTTTGGTGTGAAGCACATGAGCTGAAGAGATTTACCAATGTTTGTCTTGCAGCCCTAAAGAATTTATGAGTTGACCGTGATCTCTTGAAATGGTAGTCATCTGTTTAAGGGGCTTTTATAACCCGTGTTATCAAGCTAGTCTAAACTGCAGGTGATTTGCAGTAAACCTGTGTGTTATGATATGCACCAGTGTTAAGGAATCCCTACTGTAGTGTGTAGGGTCACATTTCGGCCATATCAACTAAATAAATTGTGGGACTGTGGATCCCTGATGATACTCCAGAGGGGTCAATGGAGAATGTAAGGTAGATTAAACATAGAGAACTTCATTTTTTTTTGTAACCATTATATAATGCGGTGATGTTAACGTTCTTAATAATCTGAGAAAATCTAGCTATTTTCATACTGAGGGTCACAGGGTTGGCTGAGAGTCTGGTTGGGGATCGTAAAGGTTGAAAACCTTGGTGTAGCTTAACCTTAAACTGTTTATTTTGGTAACAATACCTTAGTTGGAGCTATTTTAATGGTATTGACCTACCTGGTATAATTTTCCAGGATTCCCCACTCAGAAATAGCTTGCTGAGATATTCACAAGGTTCCCACGGTCCTGGAAAACATGAAAATGTCAGGGAATTTGATTTTGAGGCCTGTAAAAGTTATGCAAATGAATCAAATCTTAAAAGTCATGCAACAGTTGTGGAAATACATTGTTCAGAAAGTGTGGGAACCTTGTGTTTCTGTTAATTTCTCAGGAGCTCTTGACTGTGGGGATGTTGAACTGTCCTTTTGCACGTTGTGTTGGCGTGTGCGCTCGTGCACCTGCTCGCTTGATGATGTCATTGTGGATACATTCTCAGCGGGGTCGAAATGATTAAAAAAAAAAAAAAAAAAAATCAAAGGACAAACTGTCGGCCTGACAAAGCAAACGTGTCCCTGATTGAACTGTTCGCCCCAGTGAGCTTGCCCACCTGTCCAGTATGTGAACTAGACAGCCAGTGGGCATGTGTTGATCATATAACACATCAGCTATTTTTGTGATGTGCACTTCCAAAGCATACAGAAAGTGGTTTCTTTTAATCATCCAAATTATGATTAAACCTACAATTACATTATAACACAATTCAGTCAGTCACTAATTATTTTTTCGGTTGGCAGCTGGGAGAGTTGAAGTTTAGGCTTTGTGTCAGTCACGGCTGACTGGAGACTAGGTATGGCACCTTTTAACTTTGCAACCCTTGGTAATTACTCTCAGCAAGTTCCCAGACACAACAGCCAAATCTCGTCGCCAAACTTTAAATGTTTAATTTACAAGAATACCACCCATTTATTTCGCACCTTTTACTGCATTTGATTGCCCTGTGCTTTTAGTTTTAGAGAGGGGTATAGAGAGTAAAAAGAGAGCGAGGGTTTTAGGCATGGCCCACCCAGACAGAGCCAGCTTCAGCGATCATGAAACAGGGGGTGACAATAGCCGGGCCAAACTGGCTACAGGGAGGATTACTGTGCATAATGGAGCCAGTCCAGGAATAATGCCGGTCCAGGGCAAGCAACAGGAAGCTGCGCTCGACTCAGCAGTGATGAGATCGGCTCCTAGACAAACCCGCCCCAGCCCTGACCTTACTTCTCATACTGGCCGTTTCAGCAAATTACAGCGCTGCTCTCTGGCCCCGTGGCCCTGAATGCACCTGGGGCCTGTCTGCTCAGCATGGGCCAAAAAGCTGGTTCACCAACAAATTGGATAATTCCTTTTTTCCTGTCCCATCTTCCATTCTTTTTAATGGTCTGTGAACCCGTTCCCTTTCCCAAAAGCCAAACTAGTATTTATGTGTGTACTTAATGCATGTCCTTTTCAAAGTAAATACAAAAGCAATCCAAACCAGATTTTAAAGCTTTCTTTTGCTTTTCTGAGTGCATTCTCTTATGCCATTGCACTGTGAAAGATGATTTTTCAAAGTTTTAACTAAAACAAAGATTATTGGTGTATGTTTTACAAGAAAATACTATTTTAGTCTTTCTACTTCACATTTAATTCAATGCATTACTTGCAAAATTCTTTGTGAAACTTACTAGCAGGCTGAGGGTCTATAAAAATGCAGGTGAACCGTCCGACAACCTGAGGGAAAGAGCTACGGGCAGCTAAGGGGATAATGACATGTTTGCTTTATACGGTCCCCTCTGATGTGGCATTTAAGCGCACATTACTCAAGCCATAGAGCTGGGAAATGCATCGTTTGTCTTTTTTCTCACCCTTGTTAGGGTCTTGATTGAATGAGGTATTGTTAGGCCATTGTAGAGTAGTGTAGTACTGTGCTTCTAATGTTCTGTTTAGCTAACTTTTCTCAATCACCTCACACATGACTTACTCTGTTCAAACTCATGATGTTACCAGGAAACATTTGTTTTATTGAGATGTCTAATCTTGAATACTCACCTTTCGACTGGATATCTGACAGCTGATGTGCCGTTTGATCCGATTCTCTTCTCAGTCCCTGCCTGTGATCGCCTTCGTGAGTGACAGGAGATTAGATGGCTGCCAGTAGCGCTTGTGTGCGCACAGGTGACTGACAGACCTGTTATCAGGGAAGCCTGTCTCATTTTCCACGGCAGAGAGAGCAGTGAAAGATTGTTAAAAGCTTTCCCTGCGAGCCCCCCTTATCTCTGGCCACCACTCCTGATAGGAATCTCCCAGAAAAAAAAAAAAAAAAAACCTTCCTCCTGTGATTGCAGCTTCTGAAAAGCAAAAAAAGGGTGTCTACCTTCTTGGTCATAATCAAGTTGTCCGAGTTGCTAATGTAAACCCTGTTGACTTTGATTGATTGGAATATGGTGGAGTATATCCGGACCCATTGTTGAGACCATTTGTCACTCTCCATGTCAGCCTCTCCTTATTAGCAATCACACTTTTACCAGCGGAGACATCACTCGACAGATTCCCACAGCAAGTGATAAAAGCAAAAAACGCACAATACTAGGAGCCGCAGCCGTTTGTGGAAGCCAAAAACATCATATATTAGAGCTCAGTGGGTTTGGGATCAAGTGTAGACTTTTATCAGATGCAAGCACAGAGTGATAAGACAAATACAATGTAAAGTTTGGGAGACTGGTGTCGGGATAGTTCGAGTTCAATGATGACACTGAGGTCAGTGACAAGCATGGGAAAAATGAACCTGGCGGCAGCAGGCATTTAGAGCTGATAACCTGATTGTGAGTTATGGAGTGAGATCCATTGTGGCCCCTTTCCCTGTTCTGACCCCAAAAGAGCACTCTTGTTTTTTTTATATATATATATATATATATATATATATATATATATATATATATATATATATATACCTTCCTCCACCTATATCATTTTATATATATATATATATATATATATATATAATGATTGTTGTTCATTCATTTACCCTATTTATTTCTTAATTACTCCCATTTTGTCTCTTATTTTTCCGCTCCTTAAAAGAGCCAGATGGCGCATAAGGCACAAAACTTTACGGCACAGTATTGCTTGGCGCTATCATTTTATTATCAAAAATGTATGCTTTCGATGCAAAGTCACTTTGGGTGAAGGCATTCGCCAAATGCATAAATGTAAAACTACATACAGACAGGTAAAACAATCGCTTAGGTTACTAAGTCAAAACCTTTTTAGTCACAGTGATGTTGCCCTTGGTCTGATGGGAGGTTGTGCTTGCTCATGTCCGGGCATGTCCGCAAAATAACGGCAGCGGGCACTTGAAAGGGCAGGGCAGTTGAAATCAATGAGCTGTGCACTTGGTATACATAAACTGGCAAGATTTGACAATTCAATGGGGGTTTTGAATCAACAGCATGTTTGTGTTCACAATGCGTTCAAGTATGGAGAAGGAGAGGAAGGACAAGGTGTATCTCAACACAGCTTGCAGAGGTGACACAGCTTGCATCAAATAAACTGATATTTGCATATAAACATGTAAAAGATTTGTTGCTGTGTGATGGATGAGTAGTTGGTTTTTAATGTTGGTGCTATAATTAGTGTGAGAAGTTGATATTTTTAATTCTTGCACTTGAAGCAACACTGCTTATACTGCTGCTACATGCAGATGCATGTCCTTGGCTGTTAGCATCTGAGCCATGTGCATTGTTTTTTGGAAAATTTGATAAAAATAGCTTGACTTTGTAGAAAAAATGCATCTCGCCTAAAT